>NC_030857.1:1763663-1834691 GCF_000208745.1 Theobroma cacao | reverse complement strand
CCCCCCCCACCCCCCCCCCCCTTCAATTATAGAGTCCTTGATTGTTCATTGTAGTCCTTAAAATTGATTTGATTAGGACACCCATTTTCTTAGCAGTTCGGGAAAACACAAAGTCAGAATCTTCACGTGTTTATGCGTATTTCAACACCACTTTTAAGTACTATTAAGCTTGTCATTTTCAACAAAGATTGTCCTTTATACGCGGTGGGTCGACATGAAGCAGGATTTTACACAGCTGTGCTCATCCTTAGGGGCCTCCTGGCGCTCCCTTCACCGGCAAAATTGTGCAGACCATTGGCTCAACTGGGATTTTTTTTCCCTCCATTTTTGGTATTAAGGATTTTGTCCAAATGGCTGTCTAATATCTAGGTAAGATTTTGGCAATGAATCCACATCAATGTGGTGGGTTCAGCCATTATAACCAGCCACAAGCAAAATCCTCCCCTCCCCCTTGGTTCATATCTGGTTTTCTTAGGGACGAGCCAATCAGGGGAAAGGCCAATAGTTTTTGGTTCAATGACTGATCCATTGGAATTAGCTTACCAGGTCAAATGTCAACGTAAACAGGCAAATGAGCTCAGAGTTGTGTTTTAAAAATGGCCAGTAACAGCCTGAGCCAGTGATTTTTCTAAAACGTTTATAACAATGGCCAGCTTTGGAATTGGAATAATCATTCCCTGCAATTCGTTTCTTTGAGTCTAAATCTTGGGCACCAAATGAAATCAAAGGTCCTTTATCAAGTCAAAGCTTCCATCATTGGCTTGGCCCCATTATTAGCTGATCACTAAACTTGGAAGGCGTTGGCTACCAGCAGAATTATGAATCTACAAGCATATTATTAATCTAAACATTTTTACAAAAGAATAAAAAAAAGGAATATTCTTCCACTACCACCCCCCTTTTCCCCCTAAGTAACCCTACTAAGATGCATAAAAAAATAATAATAATAAAGTGAAAACATAGAGGGTAAATGCAGGATAAATTAGGCAACTTTTAGCAGACCATGTTGGTTGATAATTAAAAGATGTATGGCTTAACATAGAATTTCGTGGATAGCTAATTCTCTACTTTTTGTATGTTGTAGGTGGCAAAAATGTTTGCCAAGTTTTACATTTTACCTAACCTAATTACCACCGACAAACTGTTGGTTAAGTGATGAAGATTTCAACTTTAATTTCAAGTAGTTGCATCTCCTCTAAGTTTGTTCAAAATTACCTTTTGGTTCAATCCTTCGCCGATCGGATAAATATGCAACCGATTAGATAAATACAAGAAATTACCTTACGCGACGAAATATTACAGGTCACCATTCATTGAGATTTAACCCTTTATCGTTCGGGATTGTAAAAAAAAAAAATTACCCTTTGAAAATTATAATACTATTTAGAGTTAAGAGACAAGAGAGGGTTGAACCAGGTGAAACAGAGGCAATGGGATTATGGGGAGGGACACTTGCTTTCACGTGGGTTGGTGCCATCATAACGCCCACAACGGCCACCATGATTGAAACACTATGTCATTCTTGCTACATTAAAAATCGCAAATTTTAGAAATTAAAAAATAATTTAAAAGAAGAATAAAAATGGAAGGTCCCATAGTGGAAATCATTGATGGAATATCTCTACAATTCTTTCATTCAATCAATAAATCACAGAATTTACAACCAATCACTTCTTTTTTTGTTTTTCTTTGTTTCTTCTTCATGAATTCATGTGTCTCAAAGTCTCAACCTTTTTTTTTTTGGCCTCCACTCCGATTCGAACCCGGGACGACTCGGTGGATAACTCACCCACCATTTTTCTGCCATCTCCGTGCATTCTCCGGAGTTAATATACATTGACTCAGCTCATTTTACGCCCCAATTTTTAACCAATTACAAGCAATTTTCGATAAAGGGCACAAAAGAAAAAAAAAAGAAAAAGGAAAACCCCCACTAACTTACCTTTTTTTTACCATGGTAAGTAAATACCCACGAATTAGTAACCAACTCATCAACTGGGCAAACTCACTGACTCCAGCAGTGTGTATAATTAATTGTTCACTCGAGCTAACTCGGAACTGAGTCAAAAACCCCGGGTCAGAATCAAAGCCTCTCTCCTTTCTATTTCCACTGCGTCTTTAATTACCAGATTGTTTTCTCTGCGAACCCATGAAGTAACGGTCGAGATTCGGTCCACAAATCAAGCTGACTCCTGATTCCCACGTGGCAGTTCCCTTTAAAGTCCTCCAAGTTCACAAACCTTGCCGAGTGACCCGACTCCGACCGGGAAATAAACCGGATCACTTCCTCGAAAACGGACTCATCGCAGGGGATCGCCAATGGGCCTTGGTTGGTGAAGCCGTACTCCTCCTCGGCTTGCACAAGCAGTTTCTTGAAGACGGGATGGTTTAGGTACGTCGCGCGCACAACGAATCTCCTGCAACTCATCCCAACACAGACCGCCACGTGTCCCTCCGGCACATCGGACGGGATGCGGCCCGCTGACATCCGAGCCTTGTTCCTCCACCGCCGCAGCATTTGCCTAAGCCTCACAATGTGGCGGATTTTGCTGCATTTTCCAAGCCCCGCGGACATTTTCCCGAGAAAAAAAAACCTCAAAGAAATCTCTGTTTGCCTTTGGTTTTGAGGATCGAGAGTTCACTTTGGCGAGAAAAATAGGAACTTTTTATTTTTTGCTGGGAGGGGGGGATTTGAGAGTTTGGGAGGGAGGAGGATTTTATAAAAGGCCAGGTGGGAAAGCACCCTCAAAGTTCGAGATAATTACGAGACTGTGTCTGCTGTTGATGAAGCAAATAAAAAGCCCAAATGTCTTTTACATTTGGATAAACAATAACAATAATAATAATAATAATTTTGTAGGATAATAGTAAAACAAATACAAAAAGAGGACAAAATTAATGATGCAAAAATCAAAAGAAATTCCAAATGTTTAATGCAAAGATAGATGTCATGCAATCTTTAGAGAAAGATTTTATGCTTTTGATACATTGAACTCTAGAATAAATTGGTACGAATGAGTATGTCATGTGAGTAATTTGGAGTAAACTTTTCTTTCTTCTTTTTTAATTTTTAATTATTGTGACCTTGAAAAGATTGATATCTAGGAGGATAGATTTTTTAAAAGTATTTTAATGTTCTTACTCTCTCTCTCTCTCTCTGTTTTGAAGTTGGAAAGATTACTAAAAGGGAAGGATTACTAATTTATATATAAAATGGAAGGATTACTAATTTAGTATTCCAATGTTAATAATTTTGGTGGGGTTGCGGACAACATTATAACTTTTTTGAATTTAGTCCAAAATCAATTTGAAAATGACATAATGTGGAAAACTTTCTTTTATTCCTTCTTAAAAAATTGTTTTTATTTTATTTTATGGTGATTATAAATATAAATATTGATTTTTTTAATGTGGAAAAAAAGCAAAAAAATTTATAAAAATTATATTTATAATATAAAAAAGTAAGAATATTACGTAATTATCTCTTGTAACATATCAACATAATATAGTAATATTATATGATATAAATTAATAAGTAATATTTTAATTATCGAGTTATTATGAAATGTATTTAAAATTTTTTCGTAAAAAGTTAAAGAATGTAAATATTTAAAAATAAAATATTAATAGCACACGATAATTCCTGTTTAATTGTTGAAAAGTGAAAGCGTTTTTGGTTGACTGATAAGAGTGGAGATGGTAAACCAAAGCTTGACTTATCGAGTTAATTAAACTGCCGATAATGATTATCTTTCAATAGCAGTCAAATTTGCAGCACCCGCATATTCATCGGGGAAAAGAAGTCTGACCAACGCAGCTTTCTTTGAAGTATGGAACTCGACGTCATTAATTCAAGTTAAGCAAATCAAAGATAAACCATGTGGATCTTATCAGGGTACAGAGCTACAGCAGCCACAAAGAGAGAGAGAGAGAGAGAAGAGGAGCGAGGGAGCATGCAATTAAAAAAAGGTTGTCCTATAACGCACGAAGTAGAAGAAATTGAAGCCTAAAAAAAAAAACCCACCACATGCAAAAGTTGGAAGAAAGGTTGTGTCCCTTAAAAGTGGTTGAGTCAATTGAAGATGCTTTTGTTTCCTAAAACATTAAAAAAAATCCGGCTCTACTAAAGCAACGATTTTTGTATTCTCCATATCTGACCATTCCCCATGTGCGACGATGCCCCATCTTCCCCTTTCTTTAATTTCCCAAAACAAACTGCCAAAATCAATTGCCTCCCTCCCCCTTCCTAATCACTCATTGAACCCCTTGTTTTAAGCTACATCTCTCGCCTAATCAAACCCCAAACTTCTTTTCTAATTATGAGCATCAAAGTCTCTTAAGCGAGAGTAGACCATCAAAGATCAATCATTTTCGTTATTTTTTTTTCCGACCTAGTATATGTTTGGTTTAATTTTTTTTAATTTATTTATTTCTTAAAATCAGAAGTTAAGACAAACATGATTTTTTAAAAATTTAAAAATATTTTTAATTAAAATTAAAAAAAAAAAGTGTAAAAAAAANCTCTCTTTACAAATTACTATTATTCAACGTAAATCACGATTTCCCTTTCTCTACTTCTCTCTACAAAAACTAATAAAAAAACAGAAAACTCAACAACAAAATATCAAAATTTAAAATTTTTTTGTTCTTACAAATATTAAGAGAAAAAAAATCTAAAATTCAAAATTGCATTCAAATACTATTTAAAGATTTTCTCTTTTTTTCACCAAAAAAAAATTTGATATTAAATACATCGTTTCCTTTTTTTTCTTTTTTTTTTAAATTAAAGTATCATGATCTGATTACTTGTTAGATTAACAAAAATCTAATATTATTGCTACTATACAAGTTTGAAATTTATTCCTTTTTTTATTGATTTTTTCGATTTTAACGTCTGAAATTATATACAAACTTAAAACATTACATTATAACTTATTAGGTAATTGAATATAGTATGAATACCTTTTATGGTAATTTTAATTTAAATTATAGCTTATATAATTTATTTTGTTAAACAGTTTACCAAACAGTTTTAACTTAATTTTAAAAATTATTATTTTTCGTAAGAACTTAATAATAACTTTTAAATTTAAAAAAAAATTAAACCAAATAAGCTCTTAATAAATAAAAAAATTATAAACAAAAAAGATTACTCGATCCGGTTGAAAGGTCAAGATGGGCCTATTGGGATCCATGGGGCCACGTGCATGTTGTGGGAGGTAGGGTGCATCCCCCCGAACGCCATAGTATGTGTACGTTACAAACCCCACTTGCTAGGATTTAAGGATCACATCATTTATTTTGTTTTTGCGAAATGTCTTTGAATTTTTAACCAAATACATCCCCAAACACCGTAGAGACAGCATTAAGAAAAAACATAAAGACATAAACCTAAATGGATTGGGCAAACATAAAGCTACAATTATATCTTCTCTCTCTATTATAGCATAGATCACCCAACATGTTAATTCTTTCCCCTTACTTGTTTGCTTCCCATTTTAGTAAACCTTTCCCCTTTGTTTCAATCTACACAAAATATATTGGAAGATTTAGGGAATATATATTAGTTTAGATTCTTTTTAAATACTACTACTATACTTGATTTTTCCTAATTTATAATAATATGTGTATAAAATAAAACATAATATGAAAAAAGTCTCTATAAACACTTGCTAAAATTATATTTATAGAAATATTTTCGTAATTATTATATTATTTTTTAAAGAATTGATGAAAATTATATAAACTTGCGGCTAAATTAACTTGGTTCAAATAATTAAAAGTGCCAAAAATCAAGAGGCAATAGGTCATGGAGAGTGGGACATGCCAAGAAATATCCAAAATTCCGATTGGTGGTGTGGCGAGTAACCTTAAATAAGGTGGGAAACGATGCGCGACAATGGAGGAATTCCGTTTTCCCACGTAAGTGTCAGTGTGCTGACATGGCACCGTCTTTCAGTTGCGGGAAGCCATGAGTGAGGGGTGGGCTGAGCGGGACCCATGGCTCCCCAAATGGGCCACTAAGATTATATTATATGTGGCGAGAGAGAGAAAAAAAAAGAAAAACAAAGTTAGAGGACTTGGAGGTACTTTTTGGAAGAGTTGGTGTCTAGGTTCGTAGCCGCCTAGTTGTACTGAAACGTGTCACGGGCCTTACGGACCCCACGGCCTTCCCTCTCGCTTCTCGTACGGGCTGCCGTAAATTTTAATTGGTAAAACCTTGTGTGTATTCCACTCACACCCAAACTTACCTACTAGCCCTAAATTACCCCAAAAAGATTGATGGAAAAAACAGAGCTCTTAATAATGAAATTTAAGTGTTTGTATCAATCTGACGATAACATGTGCCCATAACCATATATCACACAATCAATAATGTTATCATTAGAAAAAAAAAACAATAACATCACATTAAATATATCTTAATCGTTATGAATCATTGACTAACGATAATTTTTTTTATAAATCTTTATATTTATAAATACATCCATTTATCAATTTGTGTAAATATATAAGTATATGTATGCGTACGATAAATATGTTTACTGTCAATCATTAATAAAAAAAAGATAAAAATAATAATATTTTATATTTACAGCTTTTTGTTTTAATTTGCTTTATACATCAACATTAATCTATACTCTATATATATAATTGAGAGAAAAAAATTTTAATTTTTATTTTTTAAACAAAGGAATCATGTATTAATCAATGAGTTAAATGTTTTGAGTACTTTTTAAATTTGAAAAAAAAAATTTAAACCTTACTCTTTAAGTAAGAAATTATACACTACTAATGAATAAAATACTCAAATGCTATTCCACACTATATATATCTTTCTCTTTTAGAATCTATTGGATCAAAGCTAAGCTTAGGTTTGAAAAGATTCTTGCTTTGCAGGTCATGGCAACACAAGGCTTTGGAGAAAGGAGAGGACAAAAGAAAATAAAAAAGGGCTTGCAAAAGTTAGAGAAAGGCAGTTAATTACTTTTGGAAGGTGGAATGAAGACGTGTGTGTTGGGTTCTTTTTACTTCTTTAGTTACAACAGAAAATACTTTTTGCTTGCTAACTCCCTACTAATGTCTGTCTGTTTTGCTTTTGGGAATCGGGAATCTCCTTTTATCCTCTTGCTTCTCATTCATTAAACTTTTATTATTTAGGGTAATTAAGCCCGGATTAAGGCCGACAATTCTTGCTGTTAGGAAAAAAAACTTATTAAACTGCTTATTAATCCACCTAGCTGGCACATGCTAGCTTAGAGAGCTTAGTGTAGGAATTAGAACAATGCCTTTATCATGTTTAGAATTTTATGTGTCACTTTCGGCGTATGCAAAACATCCCCGAGAGCTTGACACGTTGAAGGTCCAGACTATATTTTTAAAAGTTTATCTAAAATCCAAAAAAAAAAATGTCTATCATTGCTTTTTTGATTATTTGTTTTTATTTTATATATATTGAGCGATGATTGAGAAAATTAAGATAATGCAAACGTGGGGGTGTCTTGCAGTACCTACATGATCCACTAGGACAATTCTTTAGGCCTATATTAGAAGCTTGGAACAAGTCCACGTCATAATTTTGGATTAATGTGTTAAAATATTGTATTAATACTATGTTTCTCTTGTCATTAATCCAAAACCTCTTACGTGGAGTTGTCGTTCACAAACGACATAAGTCGTACATAATCATGTTCATTTGATCAGCGCATCATTTTAATCTCGAGATTATTAATTATTTGGAATTTGGTCATTTCGATTCATCTATCATTAAAGAGTTTATTTTTCCTTTTTTTCAAATATGATTAAGATAAAGTAAAATCTTCAATATATTCACGTGTTAAGACTTTCTACCCCATACTGTAATATTTATCGAAAGTAGTAGGTACTAGTTCAGTTGTATATGTAAATATACGTCATTAATAAACATATATGTTTTCTTTTTAAAAAAATAATAAAAACTTAAAATGATTTTAGAGCTTCTCAACAAGAAGCCGATCCAATCTTCAAATCACGAAGCAAGAACCCAACATTAATTATCGATGGGAGAATGTGATGAACCCCAACTTGCTTATCGAAAACAGGAAAAAGACTGCATTATTTAAAAAACCCAGTCCCAAGTTGCAGGTTAGCTTCAACCATGTAACATCTTTCAATGTCCGGGAGGGTTTTGTCCTAACCAGGGATTACTGACAAGGATTTCAGTAGAACTAACTAAGCAGGGTGTTCGTGCATAGCTGTAGCCAGTTGTGGAGCTAACAAACAACCCCCACCACCCTTTGATTCCGTACAAAACCATCTACTTGAATTGGGGAAGAATCTGTGAACTAAATTTGGAAGCATTGGCAAACACCAACGTTGAGCTTCAGTTTGGTTTGGTAAGAACTAATTTAAAAGAAGCAACCATGCAATTTCTTTGCTTTAGACGTGTCAGAACCATAGCAGAATATAGCACTAAAAACTAAAGTATTTTTTGTTCACTAGCTTATAATAAAATGAATTAGGGTCTGAACACTCTCCATGCAACCTCTTTTACACTATAGTCTGCAATTATTTTATTTAATTTTAATTTTAATTTTCTGGGCATCCAAACAGCCATTGATATATTTTGACCAATAATTAATCATTCTTAAACAATAATATCTGTTTTTTTTTTGTTTCCATGTTATGATCCTACACCTCCTATCACTATCAAAACAGCAATTCCTCGTTTGCAAAAAATTAAAATTTTTTCCATATGGCAACCTCTTCTCAACATATATTAAATTTAAAAGGACATCAAATTTCCTATTCTATACCAGCAGTCATATGGTTAATTATATGCGTGGATTTTAGGAATAAATATTGATTGAGACAGTTAATTAATTTAACCAGCTCATCGACACTTTTAGTCGTTGATAACAGTAATTTTGTCCTTTCTTATATTAAATTTCTGGTCAATTCTCAGAGTTAGACACTCCAAGAAAATTGGATAATTTGGACTAAATATATATACTACTTATTATCAATGGATTGTTTATAGATTATGACGAAATAAGTTATATAGGTTTTGTAATCATTTCCGATGAAATATTTCATCAATAATACTATAATCAATATTAATGGAATTTTATTTTATCGTGTTGTCTTTAAATTTATATACAGATTTTTCTAAATGGAATTGAAACTATAATTAATAAAAAATTTCATCCGAACCATGTGATATTCTCGTGATTATTGTAACGGTTTTTACTTACTTTGAATGAAGTTTTGAATGTGTGTTGAAGTATTATGTACGTGGCCATGAAATGGAGCTTTCTATAAATTATGATAAAACCCAGGCTTTTAATAGTCTTATTATTAAAGTTAAGCTAAGCTATACCCCTCTTACACCCTCAAACATTCCCAAAGTCATTTTCACTAAGATTCATTTTTCCATACTATATACGTTGAAAATTATTCTATATATAGCAAAAAGGTATGATAAACCCTTAACTTATATATATATATATATATATATAAGGTCGACTTTTTTTATTTTGAAGTATAATGGAAAATAAAATTAGGAGTGCATATGGTGCTGGCAGGGTGATGAGCCGTACGTGAAGAGACATCATGATTAGCACAAACATGTAACCCACCATGCACATAGATAAAGTCAGCAAATGTGCGACCAAAAGAAGAAGATAGGACAGATGGAGTTGCTCTAGCACGTACATATTTGCTACCATTACAGTTTATAAAAGGAAACCCAGTTCATCTTGAAACAGTTTTTTCAAACATCAAACTTTGCTTCGGTTTTTAATCCCCAAAGAATCAATGCACTTTTGCCTTTTATTATATCAACACTTGAGCACACGCTCTAAAGTTAGGGGTTTCCTCCTTTTGTTTCCAGCTTTTCAGACCCAAACAAGAACTTGGACGGTGGAAAGGAGAATCTTTAACCCTGGTAATAGACCAGTGTCCTTGCTGCAGGACATGAGTGAGTGAATGAAACTTTCATAGGAATTTGCAGGCTTTTAAATTCTACAGGAATTATAAGATATTCACATGGGGTGGATCAATCCACGCAAAAACAGCCAATCAAAGCCCATTACTTTCTCTTTTTCTTTGTTTTTCTTTAGGTTTTTTGGTTGGTTAGTCCTAAGAAATCCGTACTGACAGACAGGAGCCCCCATGGCCATAACCCCCCATGCTTCCAAGCTTTCATAAGACCTCATATTGTGTGCAATCATTGCTTCTTTTTTCCTGAAACTGGATTATTTTTTAAAAGAAAAGCTTGGGGTTTTTATAAAACACAGAAATTGCTAGCTGTCTTAGCATCCCCCACGCTTGTCTAACCGTCTCTTTCCTTTCTCTCCTTGAAGATAAAGGCGATATCGTTGTAATGGAAGTTAACTGACAACTAATACTCCATCATTAATGATAGATTTTGTGTGACCCTTGGGAGTGGGACGTGATTAGGGAACAAAATGATGTTTATGCGACGAACAATTCATGGTGGGAGTGGGGATGTTAGGGGGTCAAATTACTCTGAGAGAGTGCTAATAATTTCCCATGGGAGTCTAACGTAATCATTGCATAAAATGATTGGAAATGATTGGACGTGCCTGTCTTCAGCTCGTTAAGATCAAAGATTGCAATGAAAAGATACGGATTGATTTAGCTAATGCTTTCTGCCCCATTATCTTTAAGTTCATCTCCTCTGATATTCTTCTAGTCACATCTGAATATTTTCTTTCCCATGTACCATAGCTTGTTCACACATTCTAAACAATGTTAAGCACATTACTTTAGTGCTGTCAAAGTTAATTAAGATTATGGGTACTTAAATCTGCTTCAAAACTATTCCTAAATCAAGGAATATATACACATCTCAACTTTGTAAAAGAGAATGAAAGCAGTTGATTATTTACATGATTAAAAACCTTTTTCCCGCTTCAAAATCTATAGAAATATCATCCTCGCATCTATACATGATCTTCCAAATCCTTTCACAACATGCAGAGACAGAGACACAGAAAGATTTGTCAGATGTGCATAAGACAATGAGAGGTAAACCGAACAAAGATTCCAAGTGATAACAAAATCTCTCTCTCTCTCTCTTGTATGCATACACTGATACACATGCTTGAAGTGCCACTATACGAAGGAGGAGTTGAAGTTTTAACTGTCCCGTCGCCCAGAAAAAAGGGCAGAATCAAGCCATTTACTTCGATCAAGAGAGAGAGCCTGAAGCATGTTACAGGCCCGGATTATACGGGGGAAAGTTTGTCATTATCGTTTCTGTTTTTTTCTGGTTAAAATAATGACAGATCACATGGGGTTGGGTGTTTGATGGAAGTAGTGAGAATCATCTACCAAACCTGAAAACCCCGTCTTCTACCACTCCTGACTCCTCTTTTTAATCATTTCTTTATTGGACTTTTGAAAGATGGGTCCAGGAGGAATACATGCATACACAAATATTATATATAAGTGGGTTGTTTTTTGAAAGAAACCCCATACCATACCTGATGATAATGGTGAAAATGGAGAATAAATGAATATAGGGTTCTTTTTTTCTTGCAACAGCTAAAAAAGGGATCTGTCTGTATTGGTTATCTGTAAGCCGCCCAAAATATGTAATCCAGCTGCAATGGCAATCATAGGTACATGGCACAAAATGGAATGTACTTGTTGCAACCCCCGATAATCCGAATCCACCATAAAAATGATTGACTAACCATCACAGATGTCGTCCACCTTCTTTCTTGTATGGTATTTGGTGGTGTCTACCACAATCAACAACGATTAGATTTACACAATCTGAGGTTGTGTAGCCCATTTGACATGTGTCCGAGTTGGCTGTACCCTTCAGTCTTTCACTAAAAGTGGCGCAATCCCAATATTCATTGAGAAGCATGATTATTTACCTCTGAATACTGCCCACTTTGGGTGATCAACACCATCCAGCAGCAACGTGTGGTGCAGGTTTAATTACAGCCTTCGGGCCTCCGTCATTTCGGATGTTGGCCCATGGGTACGAGGAAGTTCTTTCTGCCCAATTGTCCGGATCGTGTACAGGCTGATACGACCTTTTTGGTTCATGAAAATAACACGAAATCTTTTCCAAACTTTAAGAAATACATTTGGGTATGAGGATAATCTATCATATTCATCGACAAGTTATGTGTAAATTATGTTTCACTTTCCATATTGCTGGCCAATTAGATCCATTGTAGCAGAGTTCATCAGAATCTACGACTTGCACGAATTAGCCATTGTCTCTTAAAATACTACGAATTGGCTGACGGTTCCCAAAAACACCGCCACTCCGTCTTCCTTCCATCTAACAGAGCAGATTGAAGCCAGAAAATGCGGGTAACTGAATTTATCAGTAAACATTGACATAAATCAAAATTGGACAAAACATGACAAGAAGCCATCACGAAACAAGGGGGCAAAGCATTTCTTTTTGATAATAGTAGTGTTAGCGTATGTATGAACATGGCCAAGCCTACGATGTACAAAGTACAAAAAGACTTTCCCTCGATGTACAACACCAGGAAACAAAAAATACCCACTTCTCAGGGGTAAAACTAATGCATTCTTTGTCTCAATTTTGGGGATCTTGGTGTAGGAAGGACTAAGGGCAGATTTCGAACTGTCAACCACCTTCCTCAGAAGAGCATATATTCCTTGCCAAAGTCATCAAAAGAAAGCGATGTATTTTCATTTGTATGGACCTTCTGCTACCTGCAATAGCACAAAAATTTATAAATTTGCTATCAAAACCAATTTTCAAAAATAAATACAGCAAACTACAGCATTAGAAAGCTGCACTATTTTACAATGCATTTGTATTTTGCAAGCAATTGAATGTGGGGACTAAAGCAGTAACGCAGAACAGAGAAGCACTCCTACAAGAATTCGATTAATCACGGTATTTAATCTATGCATTGGATCAATCCAAGTGATAGTTGATGAGCTGATTACTCTAAACATATGACTGTAAAAGTAAGTAAAGAGAATAACAATTCAACCTAATAAAGACTACCAGATATAGGTATTAGAAAACATTCACAGAGAGCAAATGAAAGAGTCCACATATTACCTGAGAACAAGATATCTCCTTGATCAATCAGTAATTGGAAGCAAGCTTCGTTAATCTTCAGTGATTCTACGTTTTTTTGACTTTTGAATGTGATTATTGTAGCTCAAGGGAGTTGTTCCTTCAAAAGTTTTATCCTCCTGCCATTCTCTACCTCTACTCTTCGTAGCACTCCTACAGAATTATACAACAACGTTTTGATTAAGACCTTTGCAAGTTAACATACAGAAAATTTGCCATTCAAAAACTTTTTAGTTTATTTAAAAACCTATCAAATTCTGAAATTTCTTCCAAATTCCTATCTAACCAACAAATGCTTCCTGTGTGAGCAGGCATCAGAGACCCGATGATGTGAAGTATTTCCTCATCAAAACTGCAAAGAAGAATCAATGTCAAAATTCATTTGATCAAGGTGTCCTTAACCACCAGGCTTCTGCCAATTCTCCAAAGGGAAAAATAAAAATAAAAAAAATTGGAATTTCAGCTAAGTTTAAATTTCAAATAGAAATAAACTTGACTGATGAAATACAGTAAAACATTAGTGAGCAGGCATGCATACAGAACTGAGGCCTAAAGACTGAAGCAATGATCCATTGGTTTGTAATGGATCAATATTTTGATTGTTCTGAATGTGGTAGCATTAGTGTAGCACCCATGAAAGATTGAACTAAGAACCTTTGTTTTAAGGATGAATGATTGACAAATGAAATTAGAAAGGCAAAGTGGGCAAAAAATCAATTAGCGTGGTGAGAATATGTATTGTTATCATTAATTAGAAATGAAAAATGTCGAACTTGGCCTTGAACACAAAGAATAACTAGAAGGATAATTAGAGCTGAGTATGTAACTATATAAACACACGAAGAATATCACTTTGCTCTAGCTTGCAATAAAACATTGATGATAACCAAAATAGTAAAATATTGAAAAACATATGCTATTCTTAAAGTAAATTACTAGTTTTGTTTTAAAAGGAAATTGTCACCTCTTGACTAAAAAACGGATCATGGTTCCAACCTTTATGACATGACGCTTGTGAGATCTGCTGGCAAATAGTTCCTCTTCATCTTTCTATGAAAGAATAAGCAACTATGTAAGTAACTAGAGTAATTAATATAGTCTCTTGCCATATACACATGCACAACCAAATAAAGAACTTCAGAACATGGTGGTGAACTGTTACTCACAGTTTTATACTTAAATTCTCCACGAATGTTTTGAGCTGTTATGATTGCAGAGGAAAAACCAAGAATAATGACATGAATAGACTCTTGAGAAAGTTTCACTACTTTCCCCTCTGAAAATGGGAAAGAAAATTAGCTTAGACAATATCTTAGGCGTGCACATAATTAAATAAGTACAAAGCAATGTGATATTTATCACAACAATAACTATATATATAACCTGAAATATCATGGCAAAAGTACCTAAGAGCATATCTGACTTTGGTGAAAAAAGTAGGAGATTTGCTTTTAGTCTCAGACCAAAATAAGGATGAACACCAGAAAGAATCTTTGCCTGCTTATCCTGAATGTTAACATCATAAGCCAATAAAACACCATCAAATGCTTCGTTGAACCTGCAAGGAAAAGCAGAAATAGTTTAAAGTGCGATAGAAGGAAGCAAATACTCACACACAATTTAATTATTATCACCATGACATGAAGTGCATAAAGACATATCCTATGTAATTGAATACTAATCCTAACAGAGCCAAAAAAAAATATCGCCAATCATCCAGAAATTCTACATCTTTGATGATTTTGAAAGACATTAAATTGGGCCTAATAGACTTTCGCAACACCTGAAAGCATCTAGCTCGCAATTATCAAGTATCTCCAATCATTTAAAAAGAGACAAAAGCTATTATTTACAAGAAAAATAAAAGTAAAAATGGACTAACATTTCAAAATTTCAAGTCAAGTAGTCCCAGAAGCAGCTCTACGTTATAGCTAACTTCATATAACAAGTGAAATTTTCAGCTAAAACATAAAGCTTCTCTCTTAAAAAGGACCAAAAAAAAAAAAACAGAGTTAAACATTTAAGAAAACAAAAGTTCAAATCACAGGCAATATATCAACAAAATCAGCAGATTTTGGGTGAATTAGAAAATAATACTAGTATGGGTTTTAGCTAACATGGAGGGTAGAAGAACGAACTTGAAGAGTAGAGAGCTAAGCTCACGGAGGATGGCCTGGGAAACCTTCCTACTCTTCGATGGGTGTACATACACCACTAAATCAGCATCTGCTACGCTTAGTCCTTTCATTTTTAACTGCGATTGATGACCCAAGCTGAAACTTGAGGATTTTAGCATTGCAACTCTGAGGTTCTTCTTCTAGGTGGCAAAGCAAAAACCCTGAAACATGAAAAACCCTAAACCAAGAAGTATAAGACTCGTGAGTAGAACCAAACTAGCCCTGAAGAAAATAAAATATAAATACAGGCCTGGACCTTGGCTTTTTCTGATGAGATATGGGCCTAGTAAAGTTTAATCCAAGATTAACATTTTTGGGCTGTAAAGGCTGTCCAAAAAAGTACTTCAATTTTTTTAAAAAATTAAAAAAATTTTATATTTTTATTTTGAATCAAATAAGTTATTATATTTTTATTTTAAATAAATATTTTATTATTAATAATTAACTTAATCAAAATATCATTTGTCATTTTATACCGCGTGATATTAATTTAATATGTTAACATATCATAATTAATAATGATATAATATAGTAATATATCATAATTGATAACGAAGTGATATGTTAATTTAATATAATAATAATATCATATGTGCACTTTTCATCCTTTTACATCAACATTATATTAGTATTATTTGAATAAAAAATAACAAGTGGTATTTTGATTGATAGTAATTAATCAATCTTTAATTATAAAGACTTATTTGATCTATAATAAAAATATAAGGGTTTGATTAAATGTATTAAAAGAATAAAATTTTATTTGAATTTTTTTAAATAATTTAAAAGCTTATTTGAACATTATGCCAACAAATTTATTCTCAGGAAAAATTACTAGATTATTTTTTTAATAAAATTTTAAATATGAACAAATAAAATAATTTTTAAATTTAAAGTATTTTAGTAATTTTATTATGTCAAATGAACGATGTAATCTCTCATGATAACATAACTTATCCATGGAAACTAATTGGGAAAAAAATTATTAAGATTGTGCTAACAATTCATTCATTCATTTTTTGACCTTCTTAAAGTTAAATAATTGTTATTAATACTAAGAATCAATTGAATAGATCGAATTAACCGATCTTTAACAATTGAATTGATCATTGATCGAATTAATCAATGAATTTAGTCAATTTGTTGGAGTCAGATTCATTTCACTTAATCCTAATACATACTGTTATATAAAAAAACTTAAAATCATAAAAAGTGTAAGTGAAATTTATCCAAATAATAATTGAACCATAAAAAGTGCAGTGTATATCTTCTGATTTCACCAACCTTCGGGCATGAAAGCGCAAATTGTAAAAGCAAATCCTTGGCGTGGAGATGGTTGGTCAATCCAATAATCTTTCATCACCATGGTTAAACATCATTGCGCCTTGGTATGATTAGGCATTTGGCTTCATATCGTAATCATAAACTCAATACAGCTACCTTGCACAAAGACAAAATTAATCTCCTTTCACTGTAATTATTATTATAATATATAAAAAACCCATTGTTTGACCAAGAGTTCGAGATAAGAATCCACTTGGCTTTGGTCACTATCGCATACTCTCACCTTCCCCCCAAATATATATATAAAAAAATGTTTAATGGACTTGCAATTGAGTAATCTGTGATCAATGATAGCAGAGAGATGTATCCATTTCCTTTACCTATGGTCAATACCTTGCCTTGTTACCATAGTAAGTACCCTTAAAATATTTAGAAATAAATGACCCAACTGTTACATTCCCATCCCCCCGAGCTGCTAAACTATTCATGCTGCTTTTATTCTTTTGCAGAAAAACTTTAGTCGGATTTCAACTTTTCTCATGCAATATCACCCGTGAGCATTAATGAGGTATATCTCAAATTGTGCATAGTATAAACTTGATTAGTATCGTTAATTTATCTTGTATCGCTATTATTAAGGTATATGTTTAAATTTAACTTGAAAATGATTCATTTGTGTCTATTACTTCATACTTTATTTTATTATCATACATCAACAATGTGTGCAAGATGTGATGATCACAAAGGGAATAAACTTTTTGACTTGTATTTTGGATTAGTCAAATTCCAAACTGCAGCCGTAGATAGTGGAGAGGGAAGAAAAAGAAGTGGGGGGGGGGGGGGGGGTGGTGCCAAAAAGGGAATGTGCTTTTGCATGAAAACTGTCCCTGTAAAAAGCCGAGGCAGGCAAGCAAGCAGCCTTAAAGACTCTCGGCCCACCGCCACAGAGGTTGAAGGAGGAGGAGGAGGAGGAGGAGGAGAGAAGAAGCCCTGGACCAGCGACAGTGATACTTTAATATTTTTGGGTGGGAACGCAGAGACAAAACGGGGGTTCCATCTCTCTCATCGTCAGAAGATTCAGAAGCCAATGCCCCCTTACATCCCTACATCTTACACTGCTTCTATGTTCCCTTCATACCACGCTCGTTTTTTTGGTTATTTCACTCTCAATTATCACGCCCCTGCTCTGGGTCCCCCACCCCCATCATCATCTATGAATATGGAGTAATAATATCAGCACAATCCGACTATTTTGTATCTACTCTCATTATACAAAATCCAAAGCAAAAAAAGGAAAAGCAAATTCCCATGGTTTTTGTACGGTAATAATCTTTGATTAATGCCTTTGTTTTCACCCCTATGAATAAAAGCTGTAATCCCACCCCATAATAATCTCAATCATTTGTTTGCTATCTAAAGTCCATACACTCACCTGACCCCATCCTTCCTTAAAGGAAACCAGCAAAGAACGGGAATTGCTCTATTGCCATAAAAATCATGGCAATATGGGGGGGCTAATGGCACTATGGCAGGCATGGGTTAACTAAATCAAAGGCAAATGAGCTGGAGCCCCTGGCCCTGGAGAACTAAACTAATATAATTTACCTTTGAGAAAATTCATGAACCCTCCACTTCTCCTTTTTTCCGGTACCTTTGCACTTTGTTTTGGTACCGTTTTTCCCATCAATGGCTGTATCTATCACCGGTCAATGGACCACACTACATTGATTTGAAAGTGGATCCCACTCTCAATTCCCAAAGGGTCCCATCGAATTACGGTTTTATAAAGGTTTCAGCAAGAATTTTTTTCCCCCTTTTATTGCATTTGGGTATTGAGTTGATAAGGACTTATCTTGACTTTTACATGTATATTAGCTAACTTCACCTTGCTTAAAGTAAGTGGGTGGGTCCAGAATTACTGTTGAGGATCAGATTTTGTTGATGTTAATGTCAAAAGAAAGGGTTTAAATCACAAGGGTCAACTTAAGAGATCGAGTGTAGGGATATCTCTATGAGTTACGTAAGTATAAAGTCGATATTGACATTATTCGATTTGATTAAGAAAATATAAATATTTATAAACATTTTGTATAAAATATATTTATATTATTTTTTAGTATAAATTATTTAAATATAAAATTTATTAATTTAAAATTTTTCAATAAAATATATAAAAATGATTAATTTAACTAAATAAGGTATCTTATTTGTTATCATTTTGAATCCAATTTTCACAAAAAATTTTGGGGTCTACGTACTTGAATCAAATATGTGATTGGGCTGCATGTTGGACACGTGTAATTCAGAGAATGAACGGTGATTAGGATGAAAAAAATGAGGGAAGGTGGGTGGGGTGGGTGATCATCATTTATATTTATATCAAGGGTTTAAAGTAAGAAATTTAAGTGCGGGATAAGCTAAGAATGCGGCGTGTTTAAGTTCCAAAGCCATTGAACAGAGTGCTTGGTAGAGCCCAAAGTCTTCATAAGTCCTAGTACGCGTGCCACCGATTTCAGCGTCAAATTTGCTCCGTCCGATCGTATCTCTCATCGACATAGATGCATGAGCGTTTCACGTGCTTCGTATGATCATCACGTGCCGCCTCGGAATTTTCAATTCAAAAACAAAAAACACACAAATTATACATTCCATTACAATAATAATTATAAAAGAAAACTCACATATATCTTAAATTAAGATTATGTTCATTTTAAAAGGATATTTAATAAGTAAGTAAAAACATAAAAAAAATATTTAAGTCAAACTGATACATAAAATAATAATCTTAATTATAAAACATTTTTTTCCACAAAATAATTAATATGTGGATATTAATATAAGTTGTTTCTTATATTTTAAGAAAATCATTTTAAGAAAGCAATAGACGAATTGTTAAGCACAAGAGACAAGTTTTCTTTTTGCCTTTCGATCTGTCACTGTTCTGGTTTCGGCGGAGCAATCCAAACAGGACGGATGATAACCCACCATATAAGAAAGTTGTACTCGGGGCCAAAACTTGGAATGTAGCTTCAAATTCCACCCTTATTATTATTATTATTATTATATATTATAAAAACAATAAATAGGGATGCGTGCGTGACGCCTTTTGCCCCCATGCGTATTCAACCATGCAACAGTAGTAGCAACCCATCTGTCATGACCTTTTTTACTTATCATGTACATGGCATGAATAGAGTGCTCAACTTCTCTCCTATTTGGTGAACGCCTCTCTCATTTTTCTTTTAAAAAAATCCACCAAAATAAATATATAAAAAATTATAAATATATTTTTTTAAAAATTTATTTGTACTGATAATATATTGAATATGAATTCATAAATAAAATAACAGTCCAGTACAGTGTTAATTATAGGAAACAAAGATACAAGTAAGAAATAAATGTAAGTATTTATTAAAAAGGATGATGAAGAGTTTGAAGAAGTGAACATGGCATTGAATGCAAAAAAATAAATTTACCGTTTAGACATCTAGATTGGAGGCACATAAATGTGAGAGATTTAAATAAGGAATTATTGGCAGCCGATATTTATATTCATATTAAAGATTGTTGTCCAAGTTTAGACAAAAGTTTTATTAAAGCGCCAAAGGCCGAAGTTAGCTTACGTGCTACATTTGCAAGATCTATATATACGTGAAGAGGAGAAACAGCGCCGTGGCAGGGAGTCAGAATCGACACGTGTCAGTTGGATACTCCACCCCCTCCCCCGCCCCACCGTTGATTTGTCGTGAACCGCACGCGTAACGATTGGTCAAAAATCACACGCAAAAAAGTTCTACCCGAAACAAAGCTTTGGCCTTTTCGTTTTTTTCTTTTTTTTTTTAAATTTATTTATTTGCTAATTAAAAATAAGAAAATAAAAATAACTTTGACACGGCGAGAATTGGGAGGAGGAATACGAGCGAATCCTCGTTGTCCACGTACTAAAATACGCCACGTAGATTTTGTTTATTATCCTACGCACCCCTCTCCCTCCTTTTGTTTTTAAAAAGTCTTTTTCTTTTTTTTTAGACTTCCTGTTCTTTTTCGGTTTCTCTCTCTACACTGTGTACTGCTTTCGTGTTCTGTTAGTCTTGCTCTGCTTTTTCGACATTTCTTTATTAATTTTCATCGTGTCACTTTATTTTTAATTGTTATATATAAAAAGATATATTGGTTCGAAGTTTAAAGCTGCAACGGAATCACCTATATACAGAAAGTGTGTGCGCAGGATAAGAGCTTGCACACTCTTCCCAGTTTCAAGCAACTTACATATTCATTCATTTTTTAGTATATTATAAAGAGAGGAAAGATTGAAAGTTTACAAGTTTTTTTTTTTTAAATTGCTTTCTCTTTTTTTGGGGTTTTGTTATTTTTGATGATTGAGCAGAGGGAAGGAATCAGAGTGATGATGAGGATAGTGGGGTTTCATTGAAAGGTCTATATCTTTTGAGGGAGAGAGAAAGAGAGAAAAGAGAGAAGAGAGAGAGAGAGAGAGAGCTACTCAAATGCTTTGGTCGGCGTGCTTTGATGCTGCTAACTGAAGGGGGGTTTGTTTTTTTTTTTTTTTTTTGTATATACCGAAAAGCCCCACATGAGAAAAGATCTTTCTTTCCAGTATTGTACCCTTTTTCTTTGCAGAAATTTGTTCCTTGATTTTGGACTCTGCTGGTGGGGTGGGGGTGTTGGTGAAGGGAGGGTGTAAAAGGTTCTCTTTCGTGACCAATTGGGATTGGTTTTTTAAGTGTTTCATTGAGATTCCTTTTTTTTTCCCTTCGATTGTTTTCTCTGTCTCTGGAAGATGCTATACGTTATTTGCTGAGGTGGGACTCGGTGGAGCAATGGGAATGGACATTTGTTTCTTCTCTTTTTTTGAGTTGAGGGGTTTTTGGTTTTCTCAAATGAAGATGTAAAGCCGGGGTCCTTGCTGACAGTTCTTCTGGTTGGGCTGTATTGTAAAAGAGAGTAAAGGAAGAATTTTTTAGTAAGAGAAGACAACATAATGGGTTCTGTAGTTGAAGAGAAGATAAAACCAGGAGCTTTGGTTAACGGGGGGCCACAGGCCACTCTGCTTGAGGAGATGAAGTTATTGAAAGAAATGCAAGATCAGTCTGGTTCGTTTTTCTTCATCAAAACCTGGACTAACCATTTTTTATTGGTTTAGTTTTCGGAAATTTGTCCTTTGCTTATGTGCTAAAATGAGATAGTTAACGTTGAGCTTTGAAAGTATAGGGCATCTTCTTAGTTTCCTTCTTTACATTAACGTTGAGCTAGGTTTAAGTATGGTCTGTTTCCTCCGTTAAAGCATGTACTTTTTAATAAGTTTTCCCAAGGTTGAATATGTTTGTAACAAGTTGAACGAACCATTGACGTTCCAATCTTCAACATAGAAGCTTAAAACGAAGGATGTTAGCCATTACATTATAATCTATAAATATGTAATCTCTGACGAAGCATGTGTCTTATAGAGACTCTTTTATTACTCACTTGGTTTCAGGGGCCCGGAAGGCTATACATTCCGAGCTATGGCATGCCTGCGCAGGTCCACTTGTTTCCTTGCCGCAGGTGGGGAGTCTTGTGTATTACTTTCCTCAAGGACATAGCGAACAGGTTTGCATTTATTTCTCACACTTAATATCTGCTCTCCTGCAGGAAAAACCGCATCTTTTGCCCCGTACTTTTTCCCCTCGTTTTTTTTTATTTGTTACTTTATTTGTTGTTTATTTTTATTTTGTATCATGGATAGAAAGAGAAAGAGAATAAGTCGATCTGAGGAAGGAAGACTCTGATATATGTGCAGTTGTCTTAATATTAACATAATGAAACTTTAGCATACCGATGGTTGCCAAACCAATAATCTCTGATCACATGCTTGGCATACTATGCATAGCTTGATGTGTAAACATCTGCTGTGTGTCTGGGAAGCCATGACACCAGTTTCATGGGGTTATCTTGTGCTGCACAGTTTTCCATTTAAATTGAAGTTTGGCCTCCGTTCATTATGATGGGAGTTGAGAACAGTGAATCTACAATTGCCGGGGATGAGTTACAAAATCCACATATTTAACTGGTTACATCATTTTGATTTGCAAATTGTTGCATTAGGTTTCTGCCACTGTATAGTTGAGTGAAACTTGGGAAAAGAGTTGTGTGCCAAGGCCTCTCCCTCAATGGTGGGAGAAAATCATTTGAGAGCTTGTTTGACAATATCTGGAAAAATGAAATAAAATCCCATAAATGAATGGCAGCCTTTAACCGAATTTTGTTAGTAAATATATAATGAGGAACCACAGGTGACAGGACTAATGATGTCTTTAATTCTTTTGAGCAGGTAGCAGTGTCCACAAAAAGAATGGCGACCTCTCAAATTCCAAACTACCCGAATCTTCCATCTCAGTTGATGTGCCAAGTTCACAATGTTACACTACATGTATGCCATTTTGGCTTAAATATACTGTGACACTGTATATCTTTTCTAGATAAACTATGATCTTACTTCTTTGGAATCTTTGATAGGCAGACAGAGATACAGATGAAATATATGCCCAAATGAGCCTTCAACCAGTGAACTCTGTAAGCTTCTATAGTATGATATATTTCTGAAATTTCCTAGATATTTAAGATTGACAAAAAGAACCCCTTTTCTGCTAGACTTGTATATCTGACACTTTTCTCATTTATAAATTTGCCTTTGAGTAGGAAAAAGATGTCTTCCCTATACCAGACTTTGGATTGAAGTCCAGCAAGCATCCAAATGAATTTTTCTGCAAAACTTTGACTGCAAGTGATACCAGTACACATGGTGGTTTCTCAGTGCCACGCAGAGCAGCAGAGAAGCTCTTCCCTCCATTGGTGAGGTTTTAATTGGTTGTTGAAAGAGTTAGAAGCAAATGCGCACATGCAGGGAAATTATCTGTAATTACATTACTGTTATTATCTATTTTCAGGATTACACAATGCAACCCCCAACTCAAGAGCTTGTTGTGCGAGACCTGCATGACAATACCTGGACATTTCGTCATATATACCGCGGTGAGTGTGTTTTGATTATTTACCTTCTGTTTACAGCAAGTAATGTGATTAGAACACCCTACAATTATGAAAATTGTTCGAAAAGAAAATTGGCCACATTCACTTTTAGTCACTAGTTCTCATATGTATGTCTGTGTGTATATACCCATATTGACATTGTGAAAGTTAATCTTGATTATGATATGTGTTGTTTTATGCAGGACAGCCGAAGCGACACCTACTTACAACTGGATGGAGTTTGTTTGTTGGATCAAAAAGGCTTAGGGCAGGTGATTCTGTTCTCTTTATCAGGTATGCTATAGTCTCATACTGCATCTTTTTTTGATTTATATACTTGCATTTGTTTGGTACAAGGTATTTTAAATTCTAAATGCATGATTGCACCTTATATTATTCCTTATTATTGCAAGGGATGAGAAATCACAGTTAATGGTGGGTGTGAGGCGTGCAAATCGTCAACAGACAACATTACCATCATCAGTTCTATCTGCTGATAGTATGCACATCGGTGTCCTTGCTGCTGCTGCTCACGCTGCTGCCAATAGAAGCCCATTCACAATTTTCTACAATCCAAGGTGTTTTTGATAAGCATTTGTGTCCCATCTTTTATGCTTCCTCTCTCTCTTTTCCCCTTTCTCAAGGTTCCTGTATCTATTTCTTGACATAGCTCTCTCTCCTGCCTTTTCTGTAGGGCCTGCCCTTCAGAATTTGTCATCCCTTTGGCTAAATACCGAAAGTCTGTTTATGGTACTCAAGTCTCTGTTGGTATGAGGTTTGGAATGATGTTTGAAACAGATGAGTCGGGAAAACGTAGGTAAGTTCTAGATATTTTTGTCCTCTCACTATATGTTTCCAATTTTAAGGTCTTAGAAAGGATTTTCGTCATAATGATCATTGTCAAGACACTACTTATTATATACATGCTTGGATTGTTAAAGCTTTGCTACACTTTTGCATAAAGTGAAAATGTGAAATACTATAGGCTTATTCTATGTTGTTTCTTGACAATGAATGATGATATAATTGTTGCAAGTCTGTTCTACATGAGAAAAATAACAATGTTGTTTTTTGTAATGTATGTTTGAATTCTAGGGTAAATATTCAATATATCCAACTGTATAGATATCTGTTAATGTTTCTTACTTTTCGGCAGATATATGGGTACATTAGTTGGTATTGGTGACTTGGATCCTCTGAGATGGCCTGGCTCGAAGTGGCGTAACCTTCAGGTTTTTTTGTTTGATTGAAAACTGTTTGTTGCAACAGGATGTTGGTTTTGCATCTTCCTATTACATAATAGAGCTTTCTCTACTGAACAGTTTAATAATGGGACTTCTTTTATCCATTCTCTAAACAGGTTGAGTGGGATGAACCTGGATGTAATGATAAACCGAACAGGGTCAGTGCATGGGAAATTGACACTCCTGAAAGTCTCTTTATTTTTCCTTCTCTAACTTCAGGTCTCAAACGACCATTACATCCTGGAATTTTGGGTAAGCTTCTGTTCATTATGTTGAGTGGTGTGCAACTTTTTTAGATACTTATCTTGTGGCTGTGTTTTGTGCTCACAGGAGCAGAATCTGAATGGGGAAGCTTGATAAAAAGGCCCCTTCTCCAGTTTCCTGAAAATGGAAATGGGAATCTTCCCTATTCAATCTCAAATTTATGTTCTGAGCAACTGATGAAGATGATGCTGAAGCCTCAGCTCGTTAACCATCCAGGAGTTTTTGCATCTACTTTACAACAAATCTCTGCTGCAAAGGGATCTCCATTAGAAGAGATGAAGAACTTGCAGTCTACAAGCAATCAGAAACCTCAGCTTATCCAATCAGAAAATCTGTTTGTAGAAAACCAAAATCTTACCCAATTAGTCCCTGACCAACCTGATCCCATCAACTCAAATTTACCCAAAATAAATGCTAATGGGAATCTACACCCTCCTGCAAACAAATTTGAAAGTCAAACGCAAGCTAGGAGCAGTAATGAAAAGTTAAAGTTGGAATCAGAGCATTCAACTGATCAGTTAAGTCAGTTGACTTCAACATCAGAATGCAATGAGGAAAAATTGGCTGCAAATGCTGCAAGCCCATCAACTATTTTGAACCAACTTTCTTTCCCTAACCAGAACCAGATTCCATTCCCATTGCAAAACAATCCATGGCCCATTCAGTCACAGTTGGAATCGTCAGCCCTCCAAGCTCATCAAATGCAAGTATCTCAAGCTGATATTACTACTCTAAGCAGCTTTCTTCCTTTCTTAGACCCAGATGAATGGACGTCGCACCTTTCAGCCTGCCAGCCTCTTGCCGGGATTTATAGATCTCCTGGTCCTGTGCCAGTGGTTGGGTTACAAGACTCTTCAGCTGTCTTTACTGAAGCAACCGATCCTTCTTTAACTACAGGGGGTCAGGATACATGGGATCATCAGCTGAATAATTGTAGGATTTTATCCCATGTTGACCAATTAACGTCAATCCCACAGCAAGACTCATACAATCTTAGTTCTGGTGGGGTGAGAGATTTGTCTGATGACAGCAATAATCAAAGTGGGATATACAGCTGTCTTAACATTGATGTCAGTAATGGTGGCAGTACGGTGATTGATCCTTCTGTTTCCAGTGCCATTCTGGATGAATTTTGTTCATTGAAGGATGCTGACTTCCAAAATCCTTCAGATTGTTTGGTTGGCAACTTCAGTTCTAGTCAGGATGTTCAGTCTCAGATTACCTCAGCTAGCCTTGCAGACTCTCAGGCTTTCTCTCGACCAGAATTACCAGACAGCTCAGGTGGCACATCTTCAAGCAATGTCGATTTTGATGAGAGTGGCCTTCTGCAGAACAACTCATGGCAGCAAATGGCTCCACGTGTGCGAACATATACAAAGGTATGATATTGGCTGGGTTTATGTGCACATTGCATAGTTCCATTTTGTCTCATGGCACATTGATATTTCTTTCCATGATCGTATTACATTCTCTTTTCTCTAACTCGTATTGGTTCTGGCTGTGACAGGTTCAGAAGGCAGGATCTGTTGGAAGGTCACTTGATGTCACAAGTTTTAAGAACTATGATGAACTAATCTCTGCGATTGAATGTATGTTTGGACTTAAGGGGCTGCTCAACGATCCAAGAGGTTCAGGGTGGAAATTGGTATATGTGGATTATGAGAATGATGTTCTACTTGTTGGGGATGATCCTTGGGAGTAAGTTTATGTATAAACATATATTTTGTTTGTTAACCCTACTGCTTAGTACTACACAAACACACCTTTTAATATTTCTGTAAAACAAGACGGGTGTTAGCATCTAGCTTCTGATGGCTATGATTTGATGTGTGTTCAGGGAATTTGTTGGGTGTGTCCGCTGCATCAGAATTCTATCCCCAACAGAAGTACAACAGATGAGTGAAGAAGGAATGAAGCTTCTCAACAGTGCCACAGTGCAAGGCATTAATGGCACCAATTCAGAAGGTTGCAATGCTTAAAGATGCCTCGAACTGAATTGCCATTATGCTTTCAAATAACCCAAGAATGCTCCATTGTTAATCTGGAGATGAAAAATGACAGGAGAGTCTCGGATTGCTGAAACCAGATATATTCTTGGGTTTTGTATGATTATCAGTAGTATCCCTGCAGCTTCAGTTAGCAATTCGCGTGCTCTTTCTCTTAGCTTTCACTTTGTAGAGGTGGAATGTGCTGTACGATAATTTAAAATAACAATTTTCAGCAGGAAATGAACTAAATGAGTAACCCCCTCTTTCAGAAAAGCAGAACTTAATGGATGCTGATAAAATAATTCCATTTCCAAGATCCATTACGTCCTTAAGAACAATATATGATGAACAACATGATATTAGTTAATCACTGAAGTCATCATGATCTCTTAGCTGCTTTTTCAGGCAATTGGTTAACCAAATGAAGATATTTGTTCAGAACAATCTTGATTCATTAAGTTTAGTTTAGATCCAAGTATCTTTCATTCTCCAAACTGTTATAAAGAGAACCCAAATACTTTCTAGCAATTTTCCAAGCATAGCCTGGTAAAGGACCAAATAATCACGAAGGGGAGCAAGGCTAAAGTTCAGAAGTGAGTTTAATTTTTCTATTCACAAGAAGCACATAGCTCGAACACCAGGTTATCTGACTTCGATTTGGAAGAAAAGCAGGAAATGGTTTAATTGCAATGTCCAATAGTACAAACTGAGGCGCATCAAGAGCAAAAGAATACTTAAAAGGCCAATGATAAGTAAGAATGACAATTTGATTAACAATTTAGGGTGGTCATATACATATTTGTGGAAGGAATTTTAGGTACTTGAACAAGTCCAACAAAACATTCTTCCTACACTCATATAATGTCAGCTGAAAGCAAATGATAACCTTGCCAATGACCATTGGTATTTGAGATCCAAACACAATTGAAATCATGATTTTCAGGACTAGGCATATAGTAAAACTCAAAAGATGCTCAGAAAAAGGCACATTTAATTACAAGGAAACATCAAATGTTAAATACTGAAACAAATTCAAGAATACACTAAGAAAATTTCATTTCCTAATATTCATTGTTTGAATTACCAACCTCGATGAAAATACAAAAGAAGAGATTTAAGGGGGGAAAAAAAGACTTTAGATTACATAACAGAGGTCATTCTCCACCACTGCTACTTAGTAAAGGAAACAATTGCAGCATTTATTCCACCTTAGAACAAATTCATGAGGATATTAAGGCAATAAATTTGCACAAATTTTGTGGGGATAAAGCTAGAAATTGGAACAATATTCTTACCTCCATCAGTTTCCAGGATATCTCTAACCATCATGTTCTCACTGGCTTCTGTAAAACAGCAGATAGATAACCTTCGGGTTTGCCTGACCCAGCTGCATCTATCTTATCTCCTACAACCCATTTCAGCTTCTTATATCCAAACCTCTCTATCAAACGAGTCAAAGCCCTCTTCTTTTCATCATTGGCACAATAAAAATTATCTAACCAAAACAAGCCACCTGCCCTCAAAATGCGATCTACATCAAACATCAAGAACTCCAATTTTTCTGGTTTACCCCCAACATCTAATCCACTTGTAGCATGAACCAAATCAAAAACATTATCATAGAAAGGGAACCTATGGTCCAAACTCAAAAACAAAGGAAAAAGGCCTCTTGCAGCAATGAATTCACTGTATGGTGCATCAACATTCAAGGTGTTAGTAATCACAGTCACGTTCCTCTCAGCCATTCTAGCAGCAAAAGTCCCAGACCCACCTCCAATATCAAATCCAATTCTAATCCCACCATTCCCCATAGCTAACACATCATCCATAAGAAAATCATTCTTGCTTCTAGCCTTAACATATTTTTGACTCTCAAATCCATTAACCAAATCAAAGCAACCAACACAATCTCTACTCAATTTTTTAGTATTCAAACAGTCAAAATTCTTGCAACCAAGACCACTCCAAGTAACGATCTTTTCACTTACAGGTTTCCAAAGAGAAAGAGGTAAAGAACTAAGACCAACCTTAGGAACAGTCTTGGCAAAGCACCTCCTTCTTGGCAAAGGCTCACATCCCTTCACGATTAGCTTCTGAGCAAGACTCCAGTCATCAGGACAAGGTCCGTAAACCTTGTAACTCATGTACTGGGACAACAAATCAGCAGATTTGTCACAAGAATGCCCCACGGAAGCCACCATCTCAGTGATCCCAGTTCTTGAATCCTTCCCTAAAGGAAGCTGATGATGTTGCAAAAACAACTTAAGCTCGCTCGCAAGATTGGGTCTTGAAAGATCAAGAGTGTCATAACCAAGGAGCTCTTTTTCCATCTGGGCAAGCTTCCTTTGAGAAGAATCGATCTCTCTTATTATCAGGGAGACTTGTTCAGATATTAAAGAGATGTTCTTCTGAGGATGGTTAAGTGGGTTGCTTATGTGCTGTTTCGGTGAATACGTGAAGGCATATAAAGCAAAGAGATTGGTTGTAAGAACAGAGAAAAGCATGAGAATGTTGACAGCTGAGGAGCAAAGTGTTGCTCTCTTGAATCTTGCTGTTCCGTCCCCTATTTTCAGTGAAACCGAGCCCATCTTGGCTTTGCTTTCTTTGTCTTTGCCCCTCTGCTACCTGGAGAGAGAGAAGAGAGTAAAAAAAGGGCGTCTTACTCTTTTTGAGAGTTAGATTTGTGAAGTGGAGCAAGTAGAGCAAGTGGAGATTTTCTATTTCTTTTCCATTGTTTATTCAGTAAAGAAAGATTAAGAATTTAAGACACTGTAACCTGGAGAGAGCAAGGCTGTCGGTTGTGGGGTTCTTCTAAGCTGCACAGGGGCTTTGACTTGTGATGTAAACAAGATCAACGGCTCCAAATTCGTTCCTACCCCATTGGCAGGAGAAATTGATACCGCTCCTTCCAAAATACTATAGTAACAAGTTGAGATATGAGCCACTAAGTAAATTCTTTTGTCCGCACACGTGGCAGCATCAAGGTGGAGTAGGCCCATCATTGACGCAACATCAAAATCAAATGGGCAATGAGTAACCTCGGTAAGGAACGTCATGATCAATTGGTTAAAAGTCTTAATAATGCTTAGTTTGCCCCACTCGTCAACCCCAAAGCAAAAGCCCCAACTACATGAGCAATTAAACATAATGATTAGGGCCTTGGGAGGAAACACGACGACGTTTAAAGCAAGGAAAAAACCGAAAAGGAAAACAAAGAGAGAAAAGGAAGAAGACATTACAAGATCTAAACAATCGATTGATAGCAATTTTCTGTCGATTTAATTTATCTTTTTATATATTTTAATCCAATCGACCCACTTTTTTTGTTCATCAACGGAATTGATAGCCTAATTCGATTAATTCTATTTTAGTTTATTAACCAAATTAATCAACTTAATTCGATTTTAAGTCCCATCGAATACAAACTTTTGTATACATAATATTAACAGTCCACTTAATTAGGAGTATGACTCTCATCTTTTTTCTCATAAACCAAGCACTCAATTTTGTCTTCCCCTCTTGCATTGTCATAATCAATCCCCAGGTTCATCATTACACTATCAATTCTGTCTAATAATATATTCTTAGCTGTTATTTCCTTCTTAAGAAGGTTAAGTGGCCTTTCCAACAAATCTATTCCCTATCGAAATAGAAAGTGATGCAACTTTCTTTCCCATATCATAACTCCAATCTCTTCTGTTGGCAAGTACCTTTGTAGCTTTGCTGCGGGGTGTTCTTCTAGCATTTTCCAGATATATTATTGGTTCCAAAACACTTCCGAACACCTGCCCCCAATGGTTTGAAATGTCGACATTAGAAGCTAAAGCATGTCGAGAGGAAAAATGGATTACCTTCCAAACAGTTTCGAGTGAGCAAATGCTGTCAATGTAAACAGCTCCTGATGATTAGGATGACCTCAATTCAAAGTGGCGAAAATCAATTGACTATGAAGCATGGTTTCTCCTGATGATTCGGATTGCAATTGATAAATAATTATCATTAAATTCCTTTCACATATACCTTAATAAATGAAACTTTTACTCTTTTTATAAAAAATGTGACGGAATAGTTCTCTGAATTCATGACTCATGTTCGAAAGAGCAAGATATGGGGCGACAGGTTTCAAAAATCAACTACAACTTACACACGGACAAATAATACATACAGTTACAACGTGAAGCAAAACCAATCTGAGATCAACAACACTGACCTATCAAGCTCGTCGTTTACTCAGACGCCAAGAATTAGGCTCATGGTATCTGTCATAAAGAGGTTCAATACGTTCTTGGCGCTTGCGCTTGCTCATTTTTGTGGGATCTGCCACTTTGAAGAATCTTGGAGCCAGTTCAACGAGCCACTTGGGATCTACCACTGTTACCTCCCGCATGTATTCCTTTGTTGTCATCACCAGCTCGTGGTATATCACCCAGTCCGGTTGTCTCTGAAAAAGGGCACTGCTTGGGTGAATATACACAGGCTGGTTCTCAACCAGAGTTCTGTATCCCTCCTGTGGGTCCTTCCTACCAGCATGGAAAAAGAACCCAGCTGCAATAGCTTTTCTAATCTTTGTGAAATTCTTTCCCGCACTGACTACATCCAATTTGTACCTGAAAAGCATCAACTTTTGCGTTAGAACCTTGTAGAAGTAAAACTTTTAACATGTTAAAAGGTCTTAATACATCTACTAGTGAACAAAACAAATTCAAACAGATGAAAGAGAGAGATCAAGGAAGTCAGTGAACAAAACAATTCAAACAGATGAAAGAGAGAGATCAAGGAAGTCTGGCTTGTTGATGCTAATGTAGACATGTGAAGGTCATTACTAATACCCCAAACTAACAAGGACAATGCTAAAATAATAAAGCAAGTTCAGAAAATCAGGGACATTTCATAAGCACAATTAGCTTTGAATTTTCCCATAGACACATCCACAATCCCCTAGTACAGCACCCAAACAAGGGCTTACAAATGCACCCAAAAGTAAGAGACCTGGAAAGCAGGTAAGTGAGAAGTTTGCTAGCCAATTAAGCTCAAACAACATTCTCGTATTTTTCAATTGATCAAAGTAACTGGAGTTAGTGCTTATCATTGTAGTAATAATCATGAAAAACATTATCAAAGATAAGTTCTACTTGTGATGATCAGAAAATGTAAATGCAAATACATCCTACACTAACAATGCATGAAAGTTACCTATCAAAGTGTAGAACACAGTTAAAATCACAAGAACATAAATGCATAAATATAAAGCAAATATCTTGATCAGAGACACAATTTCAAAAACAACACATTATTAAACCAAAAGCTAGATGAACATACTTATCCATGATGCTGAGAAGCTGTTTTCTGACATCCTGTGCCCTCCTCAAGGATCGAGACTGAACAAAATTTTCAAAACACCAAGGCCCCGAAAAGTTCTTTGCTTTCCAGGCCTCATATACAGCAAGTAGAGTCAAATGGTCTCCCTCAGGTTGGAAAAACTTGGCCCTCTTCTGATCAGCTTGAGCTTGCTTTTCCCTTGGTCTGTAAAAGATGTTACCTGTTTGGATCATAGAGATAATTGTCAATATCTCATCACTACACCCAAGGTCCACACTGGCCAGTAACATCTTCGATAGCGGTGGATCAAGAGGAAATTCAGCCATTTTTCTACCCAATTTAGTCAAAAGTCCCTCCTCATCTAGAGCTCCTAGACTGTAAAGTTGTTCCATAGCAGAAATGAGAGCTTGGGGTGCTGGTGGATCCATAAAATCGAAAGAAAGGAGATCATTTATTCCCATGGCCTTCATCATTAATGTTGTCGTACCAAGATTAATCCTTTGGATTTCTGGAATTGTTGTAGGAGACATCTCATTTCTGTATGCACTCTCAGTGTACAGGCGGTAGCATTTTCCGGGTCCAGTACGCCCAGCACGCCCAGCACGTTGCTTGGCTGATGCTTGCGAAATTGGTGCTATAACCAGAGAATCAAGCCCTTGCTTTGGATTATAGACATTTTGCTTTGCAAAACCAGGATCAACCACATAGAATATTCCATCAATAGTTAAAGAAGCCTCAGCAATATTGGTTGCCACCACTACCTTCCTTTTCCCTGGAGGGGGAGGTTCAAAAATCCTAGATTGCATTTCACTAGGAAGGGCACTATAAACTGGTAAAATAATCAACTCAGGAACATTTTTACCTAGCCCTTTCATCCTCTCATAAAGAGACTGGCATGCAAAATCAATTTCCTCCTGACCAGTCAGGAAGAGGAGAATGTCACCTTCAGGTTCAGTCAAATGTATCTGTAGGACTGTAATCAGAGCAGCATCTAGGTAGTCACTTTCAGGCTGTTTTGTATAGAGTATCTCCACAGGAAATGTTCTCCCAGGAATAGTAAAAATATTACAGTTGAAGAAATACCCTGAAAACTTCTCTGCATCCAATGTAGCAGACGTAACAATCAGACGAAGATCAGGTCTCCGTTTCACAAGCTGCTTCAATAATCCAAAAAGGACATCAGTATGAATTGTTCGCTCATGAGCTTCATCAAGCATAATGACGGAGTATTGAGAAAGATTCTCATCAATCAGAATCTCCCTAAGAAGCATACCATCAGTCATGTACTTGATGACAGTATCTGGTCCGGTACAATCTTCAAAACGAATAGCATACCCAACTTCCTCCCCTAAACGACAACCAAACTCCTCAGCTACCCTCTTGGCCACAGACATTGCAGCCACCCTCCGAGGTTGAGTGCATCCAATCTTACCCCTTGTAGTGTAACCAGCCTCAGCAAGGTACTGTGTTACCTGAGTAGTCTTACCCGAACCAGTCTCACCAATGACTACCAGAACCTGATTATCATGCACAGCCTGAATCAGTTCTTTCTTTAGTTTATAAATGGGCAGGCTCTGCCTCTGCTCCTGGATGGAAAGCTTAGACCTCTGCCCAAAAGTCAAAGCTTTTCCAAAAGCATCCTTCTTCCACTCAGGCATATCATATGCTGACAATCCAACACCTCTAAGCTCTTGCGCAAGATGCCTCTCACCAGTCTCTGGCATTGGGTCTTCCCAAGGACGATTAAGATCCTTTGGAATTGAATCAAGCATTGTCCTCTGCTGCTGCTCCCGTACCTCTCTCCGCTCCTTAATAAGTGCAGACTGGAGAGCAGCAGCACGACTCAAAGACCCTTCTGGATTCTTAAAAATCTTTACTGGTGACATATCTACAGAGTACCTAGTCTGCCCTTGCAAAAAGGCAGGTTCATCCTCATTCAACTCGATCTCAAGCTCTTCTTCAGCACCCTCTTCTTGATAGAGCATTCCATCTCCTTCCTCATCATACATCGGATACTCATCTACACTCAGAACACCAGAAGCAATCAACTGTTTGGCTTCCCATCTTTCTGGTGAACTCATTCTCTTCAACGGCCTGCGTGATGGGACAGCATTCTCATCCTCCACAATCCTAATTCCTGAAAGACCAGTTCTCATCACAGGCCCCTCTTTCCCCGCTGAAGGATTAGTCCTAAAAGCATCATCATCCGAACTCTTCTTCAATGGAAGCAAATCCTTACCAGTATTCTGATCAACATCTCTCATAGACAAACTTAACTTCTGACCCGAAACTGAAATGACCTTCACATAAACCTCCTGATCCCGTTTCACAACATCTTTGGCATTCGAAATCCTCCTAGTAGCCATCTGCGAAACATGAACCAAACCCTCCTTGCCCCTTAACTCATTCAACTGCACAAAACAACCGGAATCCATCACTCTCGAAACTCTCCCCTTGTACACCTTATACAATTCAGGCTCATCATCACGATACCTCCCATTACTCCTCCTTTCCCCATCTTCACCAGCTTCCCCATTATCCCGATCCCTGTGCCTAGTCCTATTCCTATAATCCCTGTTATCCTCATCACCATCTCTATTATCTCGGTTTCGTTCCCTATTCCTTCCCCTACTCCCATAATCCCTCCTATCATCATCACCATACTCTTTATATCTATCTCTATGCCTACTCCTATCTCTATCTCTATCCCTCCTATCTCTGTCTCTGTCCCTGTCTCGGTCTCGGTCTCGGTCTCTATCTTCTTCTTTTCGTCGGTCTCGCGTCTCCAATTCAATTTCCTTCTCAAGCTCTTTCGCTCTATCTTTATCATCTGCAATCGCCAGGGCTTTAAATTTACCCTTCTTACCATCACCAGCAGTTTCCTTCTTGGATTCCTTCTCGCCCTTGGGCTTTGGAGGCAGAATCGCGTGGATAATAGTAAGAAGCGTGCGGACGAAGTAATCAGGCAATTCGGCGCCGTTTTCCTTCAGCTTTGCGTCGAATTCATCAACTGTCTCGCAGTGGCGGCCCATGTCCGTTATGAATTCCGCCAAAACCTTGTCGGAAAACCCCACGTGACTCTCGAGTTCGGTGCTGACTTTGGAGACTAGAGAGAGGTATTCAAGTTTCTCCAACGCATCGTCTTTGGCAGGTGAAGAACCCATTGTTGTTTTGGAGAGCGTAAAGTGATGGAGATTTTGAAGGATTTGAACTTGGGCGCGTTCTTATATAAAGACGAAAAGCTTAGACTTTTATCGTACCTGGTTTCCGGAATGTTCTCGATGAGTTGCACTGAGTTCGTCGTCGTCGTCGTCTTCTTCTTCTTTGGGTCTGGTTTTTGTAGTGTTTTGATCCAAAGTAGGGATTTGGCCATTGGGAATTATCAAAATCCTTCGCCATAAAAGAGTAGGAGAAACGGTGTCGTTTGAACTTCATATTCCTTAAGCCGGACATTTGGGCCGAAATGAAGATGGAAAATTTAAACCGACAATGCAAGATGGGCCTTAAGCCCAAACCAAGCCTGTCAAATCGACATTATACTTGGGGCCACGCCCAAGTAAGGAAAGGAAAAAAGGGAGACGTGAAGCGGCGCCTTTTATATCGCCATAGGATTGAAGATCCGATCTTTTTCAGTTAATGGCAGGTAATGGTTCTTTCAGAGGGACGAAAAGCCGCTCCAAGTATCTTCGAGAAACCAAACAGAATTTCTGAAAGCTGAATTGCAAGTTCTTTTCGCAACAATGGGAGCATCAGCTTCGATGGAGCAGACGGTATCGCCGGAACAACGAGAGTTGGAAAGCCTCGCAGCTTCCACGGGAGCTCTTCCTTTGCTTCAAAAGTCCTTCTCGAAGCTCTCCGATCCTCAAACAAACACAATCTCCATCCAATCCCTTCAGGTAATTTTAAGTTACTCAAACAGTTATTATTTTCATTCAATAACTTAGTTTATAATTACCCTTTTTTTCTCACATGATTCTTCCAGCAATGTTTTTATTTAAGTTACGAGGATTCAGTTTGCGAATCACCACAAAAGCCGGAGTCTTTTCCAAGGTTGATGAATCACTTAGGATCATCAGTAGTAGACTTATTTTTCATATCTGAAAAAGGAGGCATAAACTGGTTAGGATTTCTGAGAGGTTACGTTAAGTGCTGTGGGAGGATGTCTACATCAATGTCGCTTAATGTACTGTTGAGAATGCTCGCTATGGCAATGAAAAAATTGGGACTTTCTACGAAATTGGAGTTCGAATCGGATGAATCTGATTGCAAGATAAATGGGTCTTTACTGCCCACTGATGTGCTTCTGCTTCTTTGGATGTGTTGGGCCATATTGTGGAATGTCAGGACTTTGAAAATTTCCCGAAGTAAAGAAAAATTGTTCCTGCCTGATATTAATCATTTGGTGTTGTCTGCTGTTGTTTCGTGTGCTGATGTTAGTAGCAGCTTGGATGTATGGGAATGTGATATATTAGGCTTGGATGTTCAACTTCCTGTGGGGAAGTTTCTTGCTTGGGCCTTAACGACAACGCCAACCCTTTCGGATTGCTTAACACAATTTGTTCAAGGAAGACTTCAAAGCTCAGTTAATGCAGAGGTGCTGTGTTTCAATTCTTTGTAAGATTTGAAGAAAATAATTGGCTTTATTTATATCTATCACCGAATTCCCTCATTGTGTTGTCTGGTATCTGCTTACACCTGCGTTTACTTGACATCTAATATATTTTGAAGCATGATTAGTATGCGAAAACCAGTTGATCTGATTGTAAGAAAACATTAGTGAGATAACTTTCCTTGATGAATTGCAGGATGAGTCAGGATCTTCAGAATCAATTTCAGGTGATATTTCATCAAAGGCATCTCAAACTTTACTTCTAACACATGGAAGGGCATGGGCAATTTCCCTTGCATCTAGAAACACCATTAGTGAAGAAATTTTGAAGACATGCTTTGCTGGTGATATTGTTGGAACAAATGAAAATCTTCTTTATCGGTTTGTCATTTTCCACTCATTAGTTATTGTGATTTATCTTCTTGAATGTATTGCTGGTTAAAGTATCAATGCTTTTAGTCATCTTTTCAAGGTAGAATGCATCTCTTCTGTGTGTTTTGTTTGGCCTGAGTTTTCTCTTTTTGGAATTACCATATATCTGTGTGGTTTTTTGCTACTTTGTAGGTCATCTGCTCATGGGAAGGGCTTGAACAGATTCTGGTCTAATGTTGAAGGTTATCATGGTCCATTACTTATTCTGATTTCTGCGAGCTCCGAAGATTCCCATCAGGATAGTAGCAATGCCAGAAAATGGACCATAGGGGTACTTACACAGCAGGGTTTTGAAAATAGGGATTCATTCTATGGAAGCTCAGGGAACCTATATGCTATAAGTCCAATCTTCCATGTATATTCATCTTCAGGTATATAATCAAGCAAGAAGAAAGATGCCAATGTTTTTTTTTCTTCTGTTCTTTTTTTTCCTTCCCCCTTTTCTCTGGAGGGTGGAAAGCCGCACTTGGGAGGTTAGGATCAATTCCTTACGCAGCCTAAGTTAAGTATCTGTCAAGCATTTCTTTTAGTCACTTCGTGAATCTAATACTTACACAATCATTAACAGGGAAAGAGAAGAACTTTGTGTACAGCCATTTGCACCCTACTGGCAGAGTTTATGAATCACATCCAAAACCTGTGGGAATTGCATTTGGAGGAACTACGGCAAATGAGAGGGTATTTATTGATGAAGATTTTGCTAAGATTACCGTCCGCCATCATGCAATGGACAAAACATACCAACCGGGTTCCCTTATCCCAAATCAGGTGCATAAAACTTATGATGGCGTGGTTAATAATCCCATAATGATGCAAAACCGTAAAGCTGTTCGTGAATCCTATAGCATTTAGCTTATACATTGGCTGGTCTTTTATCTCTTTGAATTCTACCTTCATTAGAGTTATAATTATTTACTACTATATTTTCTTTAACATGCAAAGAAACTGATATGGTAATACTCAAAGATCTTTTAGTGCCTTGAGTGCTTTACAGGCTGATTGACTAAATCATGAAATGGTTTCTTGCAGGGTTTCCTCCCAGTGGAAGCTTCGATAGCAGAAGTGGAAGTTTGGGGACTTGGTGGTAGGACTGCAAAGGAAGTCCAGACTTCATACAAGAAACGAGAAGAGCTTTTCACCGAGCAAAGACGCAAGGTAACCAACCATTTAAGATCAAAGCATTTATCGAACTTATGTAAAAACTGACCCTAGCATGTCAAGGCTTAAGCATGTGGTGGTCTGTCCTCGTGCAGGTTGACCTGAAAACGTTTGCAAGTTGGGATGATTCACCCGAGAAGATGATGATGGATATGATGGCTGATCCCAACAGAGTTGAACGAGAAGATCGCTGAGCAATTGAACACCTGTAATTTTCTTTTTCTTTCTTTAATGATGGTTCTCCGGCCATAAGTCGTAGCGTTGTAACTGTTTGGAAGAAACAATTTCTTTTTATTGCTGTACAGTGGCTCTATAAAATTATAGATATAAAGTTTCACTGCGTTGGTGCCCAGTCAATTCATTTAGATGTGCAATAGTGTGCCTAGAGCAAACCACAGTCAATTCATTTCATAAACAGAAAAAGTCATAATAAATCAAACTCTGTTTCTATTTGCAGATCTCTCTTGCAAGATGCAACAAATATGTTCTGTCACCACCCGGATGAAATGAAAACACTGAATGAGATTTTAATGAGACTCATACAAAGAGAGTTCAATGGCATAAACTGGATACACCCAAAACTAAACACTGGAATGAGATTTTAACAAGAAACTCACACAAAGAGAGTTTAATAGCATAAACTGGGTACACCCAAAACTAGGAAGATTAAGAAACACATTCTAGCAGCATAAATCAGGTTTCAAAATGATGTTCATATGAGGTACATTCTCAGGCTGGAACATTTTGATAATCTTCCAAAGTGACACCCAGTATATTGGGTAGCTCAGACAGATTGGAGTCACTGCTTCTTCTCTTCTGCTTTCCTTGGCTGAAGAAAAAGGAGAAAACCAGTATACAGAAAATGATTATTTACTATATATTTGGATAGGATGTAAAACAAAACAATAGCAAGGTAGCAACCATTGAACTAATCTCGAAACAGAATTTCCTACCTTAAATTGCCAGAAGTAAGCAAATAAGAAAAAAAAAGAAAAACTATATTTAGTAGTAATTAACAGCAGCAGAAGGTGATTTAAATAAAAATTGGAAAAAGAATAACTATTGATCTTCCAGTTGATATCATTTTGCCAATCTTTTTAAGTAAGCAGGATGTAAAAACAGCAAGTAATGATTAAACCCAGAGCGTATTACATGAGAATTTGGTATCCTACAAAGACATACCAATTATTCGACAAATTGCCTCTACCAACCAAACACGAAGAACCAACCCAGAAATCATTAAATTTGAGAAAATGCACCAAACCTTGGTTCCGGGAAACGATTGGTGAAGCTCCTCCTCGGGTATAATAACGGGCCACTTCTCGCCCGCTTCACGGAACATTTGCTCTGTCTCAAGGAGCTGACCTTTCTCGAGGATCATATTCCTTATGGTCTGAGCAGGAGTCGAAGTGGCATTGAAAACTTCTTCCACTCCGTTGACAAAAGTAACTGCAATTTGGGGCGGGTGATCGTCGGTACGGCGCTTGACTTGAACCTGGCACGCTGGATTCGATTCTTTGGCTTTGCGGGCGTTGCACTGGGCTAAGAACTCCATACATGATGCTATGCGTGGGTCCAATGCATTGAACTCGATCCGTACCTTCGATAGGAACTTCAACATTTTCTCCTTCTCCTTCCCTTCGTCTTTGCTTCCTTTTTGTCTTTGTTGCAGTCTTGTTTCTTCACTCTACTGGGATTTGTCTTTGTCTTTGTTGCAGTCCTGTTATTTCACTCCACTGGGATTTACCCACTCATCTTTTTGCCTTGTCAAAGTACCCAATCATCTGTTTTGTGTTTTATATATTGGCTTTTGGGCTTTGCCTTACGCATCTTTTTGTGCTTTATATATGGGCTTTTAGGCTCTGGCCTTACTCATATCTTTACGTTTTACATATGAACTTTTGAGTTTTGGCTGAGTTAATGCCCTTTTTCTTTCATTTTTAAGTCCTTGAACTAGGACCATGAGAGTCCATGAATACCATCTTTTGCTCTTTCTTCCCATTTTCCAAACAAAATGCATAAAATATTACATACGCTAAAATAAAAAACTCAAATCTTGTCATATTGTAATACATGTGAGCAACATTTGCAGTCAAAGAAGAAACAGGAAACAAAAATGCTCTCCCAAAGATGAATATCCGCAATTGATTGTGATTATCAAGGCTCTCTCGCCCATAACTTAATTCTTAATGCTTGATGCAAGAATAATGAAAGTGAGTACTAGAATTAAAACTATTTGCAGGAAGAAAAAAAAAAGTGTAACCAAGCCAGTAAAGGAGTAAAAAGGTTGAGGTGCAGTAGGCATTTTTCCACGTGAAAAAGGCATACGTGCAGTGGTATTTTTTCTAGCTGCTTATTTCTCTCTCCATTTTCATTCTCTTTGGATTGGGCGCCTCCGGAACGGTATTGCCCCTGTTCTGGGACGATGTATCATGTTGGTAAGCACAATTGGCTCCATTCCTGCATCCTCTGGAACTGTTAAAGTAAATACAAGGCTTCATTATCTTCGGCTTTGAATCTCTTGATTTCTGGTTATTTATTAGTTCTTGGTTTGGTCTTAGTTGGTGAATGTATCGGCCATTGAACTTCTGAGCTGGTACTTGTCTTTCTCCTCCATGCTGCTGAATCAAGTTCTTGTAATAGTTTACATCCTTCTTCTGAGGAAGTCCAACAGCAGGTGAAGGTGAAACTGGACGGACACTGGGAACAGGACCCTGTTGATTTTGGGGTCCAACTCCGACCCCATTCGGCTGTGCATAAAACACTACACCAGAAGTAGCTACTAGGGATGCAGTACCATCTTCTGTTCTATTGATGTGGGCAGGAGATGGATCGGATAGATTTACAGGTGGAGGTGGGTCAGATAAAGGTACCAGAGGGGATGTCGAATTAGGTGAGTTTTGTGCACCTGAAGCCGATCCATAATCTGTAACTAATTTCTCAATCAATTTCGGGTTGCTGAGAATTTTTATAAGCAAGTCGGGGTCAATCATGCTTCCACGTTCATTGCTTTGGTTAATTGCTGTAAAGGCAGCAGCTGCTACACCAGGTTCAAGAACCATTCCAGCTGCTGGTTTCTCATTGGCTGAAGCACTTGAACCACTTGGCATATTGCAATGCGGAGGAGGTGAAATACCACGAGCCAATAACTGGGGCTGAGAACTAATGGCGGAACTGAATGCTGCTAAGACATCAGATGGTGTTTCAATTGCAGCATCCTCATCTTCAATGGCAGTGATGGGTATTATAGGAGTTCGCTGATCATCAAAGAGACAGTTTTCTATATCTGCTGAAACAGATGGGCTGCATAAAGAGAAGAAAATTTCAGCTCATGGAACAGTAAAACCCAAGAGAAGCAATTTATGGACACCCCCCACCCCCACAACAAACCCCACCCCCCCCCCCTCCCACCCGTCAAAAATAGAAAAAGAGAAGTATCAGACTTTGTAGGAATTGCAGATGGGCGTGGATACACAGCTTCAAGTACTCTCACTTCTCTCAGATTTTGAATCTCCACCTCTTTACTTTCCTCTCCAGCAACTACTTGCCAATTAAAGTCCAATACAAACTGTGACAATCCAAATTCAGCTTTCACAGAAATGCTTAGAGCAATAATTATAAATCAAACTAAACGGAAATGGCCAGAAAAGAGTCTTTAGAACTGTTTCTTACTCTGAGTGGACATCTCCATTTAATGACAGGGATTTCTGACAAGTTAATCTGCAGATGATTTGTAGAATGAGCTCCTTCAAAGCCAGGAGGTAGAAAGTCATCCACAGCTGCCCCATTTATATGTGACACCGAAGAGGTTTTTGCTTGGAGGTGGTCTTGAGCACCCAACCCAACTTGTTGAGGTGATTCCTCCGATAGAAACAGCCTTACCTGTTAAAGAGGAGAAACATTTATATCTGTTGTTAGCAACTTCAATAAAACATGATTCTAATATGCTCAATCATCATTTCATTGTAGAAACGCCCTCTACCAGCTGAACTAAAGAGAGCTTGACTAAACAGGAATATTTTTTTTGAAAACTTTCTCACACTATACATATAAACTTTTTATTAACAATGAAATGAAAGTACAAGCAAAATGAACTACTGCATTTTATGATGCCGAAAAGTGCCAACTAATCTGTCATTTCTTTCTGAGTTGTTACACCTCTCACCGACAATAAGCTGAGACTCATAAAACCTGAAGGTGAATTTCAGATGCTCATCCTAGTAAACTTTGCCTAATACTGTTACAATTGGAAGTATCATAAAATCTAGTATTAGCCACTCAATTAGTTTTAGTCCCTGACAAACAACCATCTTGTTGGAAATATATACTAGGTTCCAGCTATATAAAGCAGCCTATAAACTTAGTAGAATGAGACAGAATATAAGTATTTGTTCCCTGACAGTCAGATAGATGAGTTAATATGAAAGCAGCAATCAATTTGGTCGTGAATTACATGCCATGCATCCAAGCATGTAACCAAGCCTTTTAGAATTAGATACATGTTACCACCCAACACATAAATGGGTATTTTTGCTGTAAGCCCAGGATAAGACAGAGAGGTCAGCTCTTTGTCATGTTATTGAGGTGAACTCAGCCTATCTATTGAGGAAAAACTGCTTTCTTCACTCTCACCACTTGACTCATTAGAAAGCAAAGTCTGCGTTACTAGCTTGACATCATTGACATACTCGATTACCCCTTTTTAGCCACAGAGACCTTAGGCAAAGGACTATTCTGAAATATCACATCATAAAAGAGTAAAAAATCATTTCAAATTAGTTCAGAATTTCAATTTGTAAAGAACCTAATACATCTATGAATTAGAGATACTAAAATGAGAACTTCTCCAAAGGAAACTAAAGATTCTTTCAAATTGTTTAGGACTCGGTACAAAAGCAAAATACTTAAGACGCTTTGGATAGACAATTAGCTATCCTACATGAAAAAGGGTATGATAAAAATGAAAAAGAAAGACACAAACCACAAATTGAAAGCATTTTCTGATAACTACAGGTGACAACATAAAGTCAAAACTTCACAATGCATGCAATACTACAAGCAGTCATTAACTTAACATGCATCCATCAAACTCCAAGGAGATGTTACTGTGGTGCTCTCATCATGTGTTATTGAGTTCTGTCTAGACAAATATTATATGAAAGGAGGCAGCATCAATTGACGAGCAAGGAATGCTAATCAGAGGCAAATTTTTATCTTCATTAGCATTTTAGAATAAACTAAAAGTCAAAGTCTTTTACCATCCTCGTTCACTCATTTCTGCGTCTAACTAGCATGGCAAACTTCCAAACTCTACTGACTGAATTCAATCCATAAAAACAGTTCCATATAAGTGCAAAATACTAAATTAGTCATAAATACCACTGAAAATGAAAACAGAAAAAAAACCCATCAAATCATACCCTAAAAGGCTTCACATAACAATGCCATCACCAAAATGGTAAACACATTCAGAATCATGCTGCACAAGAATACTAAAAAATGAACTAAATTAACCACCAGAAATGTACAAACGCAATTCATCACACAGGGTAACAGATAAAAAATTTATAACAAAATAAACATATCAAAACCCAAAAACAGCACAACAAGTAGGGTTCACATAGCTCCATTCTACAAATATTTTGGTCCATTTAACTTCAAATTTCCACCCTCTTTTTCCTTTCTCTATTTCACCTGAACCGGAGCTCAAAATTTAGGAATTTCCGAAAGTAAAATTGCAATTTTTACCTGACAAAGGTTAACATCCGGTGCCCAAGTAACCCTTTTCGATTTGTGCACTCCTCGCATATTTACAGATCGCAATAATATAATATATTATAGTAAATATTAAGATTAAAAAAATCTCTCAAAAATCCTCCTTTTCCAGCTTCGATTCTCAGTGAGAAATGTCAAAGTCCAATTCCCAAAATCACCGATTTTAGGGTTCGACCGATTAAAACCCTAACTCCATCACTACTGTTCCAAAAACAAGAAAGGGTCTCAGCCTTTAAATCAACTTACCCCGTTTCGAAAACCCTAATTAAAGATAACCAAAAGAACTGATCGATTAAGAAGAACTAAGATAGATAGATATAGCTATATATCTATCCATATCTAATTAGCCAATCCTTCGAAACAGAGAGATCCAAGGTAACCCTAGATCCTCTGGTTTTTTGCTTTGCCGTTTTTCTATCTGATTTTTGCTTCTCTATTTTCTTTTTTTTTTTCTCTCTCTCTCTCTCTCTTTCTAGGCTTCTATTCTGTACTGTGGGGAGGGATTCCTGTTGAGTGAGAGCTGGCACACGCACCCTTTTGACGCGTGAAAGTTAAGGATATCGGAACAGTTTAAGTTGTATTACACGCGCTGTAAATGCAAGTCGGTTAAAATAAATTGAGTTTCGGGTTTGAGAAGTTGAGATTCTGACCACAGTTTTTTCTTTTCTTTTCTTTTCTTCTCCTTTTCCTTTCTTCTGTTTTCATTTTTTTCTTATTTTTGGGTTTTTTTATTTATTTGAGTTAAACGATGAAAGGACAGTCAGCTGATGAAAAAAGGTCGCAGCTTTGGTACAGTCAACACTCAACAACTATACATTCATGTCTGTCAGCAAAACTCTGCCACGAGGCTTCTGCTTTCTTTTGTTTAGGCCGATGCTTTAGGTCCGCGGTTCCCTTGCTTTGGGCCTCTCGGTCCAAAAGACTCAAACTCTCGAAACTCTTTGAGTCCAAACGAAATAAAAAATTTTTCGATACAGCATATACAATTTTTAAATTTTTATCTTATTCAATTAATTTTTTTTGGAAAACGTATTTAATTAAATCTTCATATTCAATTAATCTCTATTAACTCGTAACCAAAATATAACTAACGATACCTAATTAAATTTTATTAAACTCTTATCTAGTAATCAAAATATAACAGACGATATTTCCAATACCCAATTAAACTCCATTAAATTCTTACAGACGTTATTTCGGACTTGTGAGGTACAATGCTTGAATTAATAAAGGTACCTCCTAGAGTTGATTTTTCCTTGGCGTAAGCCATTTTCCCGAGTCTAGGTATCAGGTTACAAACCTGAAACTTATGTTTGTAAAGCAAAGCTAAGCAAGAATGGAAAATTCCCAATGAGAATTAAAAGTCAAAACGTATTTATAGAATTAATCAATGAAACTGGAAAAAAGAACTAGAAATTAGTCATGGAAGTGTGGCCGAAGGAAACAACAGAGACACGGCCCAGTTATTACAGGAAAGATTGATCAAAGCCTTTCTCTAAAGCTCTCCACTTTACAGTCATTGTCTCAAACTCCGAACAGACATCCCAAAACATGCTGGAGCAAACCGGAATAACATCACACCGAACACTGTTGAACAAAACACACAAGCGTACCCTCCCAGGCAGAAAGTTTAGGAAAAAATAATAATAATAATAATAATATCAATGGTTTTGGTACTAGTAATATACAAGAAAATTTTTACTCCATTCTATATTTATCTCCTCCCTTGCCAAACCGCAGATGGCATGCATGAATCAACTCAAGTAGTAAAATGCTGATGCATAAACTAGATAGTAAGACCGTCAATCGGTTCCACTTTTCCATCTGATAGGTTGAATACCATGTTACCCTGATATATGGTTGCTCCAAAAAACCATTCACCTTTGCCATCTTCTCTCTGCAACAAACAGGATTCAAGCAGGTAAGCACCGAGTCATTAGTGTGAAAACCTCTGGTCCCTATCAACAACCAGAATGGAAACCTAAGGGCTCAAACCTTTCTAGCCCACCAAAAATGCCATAAGGCAGGATGTTATGACGGCATATAGTCTGCTTAATGAATAAGCAATATGCATAACTTTAGCTAACCACAAGGATTTCTTGATGGTGAGGGACAAGAATACCATCAAGCAAAGACCTTCAATTGTTAAAAGGCTCAACAAAAGTTATTGCTAGCAAACAGAGGTCATCTGGTATGCTTGAATATTTATGAAGATCAACTAGTGAGAAGCTCAATTCTTGTATAAAAAAGTATAATATCATTTAATAGAAAATTGAAGAATGTCCAGAATGTACTGTACTTTTAAGCCGGCAAAAATGGATACTGACCCAATCCAATTTAAGAAAATAATAATAAAGTTTAGAACATACCATGAAGAGGATTGGTACCATTTCCTTTTGCACCCTGCTGTGCTTGAGACATTGATCGCTGAATTCTTGGGGAACCCTGCCTTCCATTAGCACCAGGTAAGGAATGTCTCTTCTTGATATGTATGTCGCTGTCTTGCACATCTGGACTTGATCTTGGTGAGTTATTTGCACTAACCTTAGCTCTGGCAGATTCTGTCGCTTGCATGAAATGCGGAAGAGAATGGCTACTGTTACTATCTCTTGGCTCCTGATCAGTGTTCTCAGGTCTTGTTGAACCAAAAGAATTGCGTCTCTTCCCATTTTTCTGATCTTTGGGCAATTGTTCCATACTACTTCTTGCACCACTATCATGAGCTGGAGTTGATGGAGAACCCTTGGCAGCAGACAAAGACTTGTGCTTTTGACTGCTCTTGTTGGTTTTTTTCTTTTTAGCTTTCACTGATACCTGACTAGAAGGTGTTCCTTGGGATTCTGGAACAGTCATATGGCTCCTGGGAGAGGCTTCTGGGGATGACCTGTATGCTTGATTACCTGTCTCAGAGTTCCGTTCTCTCTGCAGATCAGATGTACTCTTCAGTGGCTCCTGTTCTATTTGAGGGGAGTCTACAACAATTAAATTCTCAGATTCACCTTTAGCATCATCAGGTTTCTCTGGCTGATCAGCAACAGATAGAGAAGAATCAGGCACTGGGATGGCAATTGTATCATTTTCTTTAACATCTAAATCCTTGGTGCTGATAGAACTGCAATTTTCTTGCTCAGAAACTTTGGCTCCCTGTTCATATTCTATGGTCCCAACTTCAGATATATCAGGTGAATCAAGAGTGGAAGTAACAGAAAGTTCAGTGCCACATTCAGAGCCACCATGTTGAACCCTCCAGTTATTGAGGACTGGATTTTCTGCGATGTTTAGCTCCTTTGACCTACTTATCATATCTGCCCCAGATGATACATTATCCATGTTTGATTCAACTCCAACATCTTGGTGGGATGAATTAATTGATTTACTTGAATTGGCAGTTGAACTCAACTCCTCAAATTTTGTTTGTGCAGCAACAAATGCAGGATTACTTGCCTTTCTAGATCCATATACATATTTCTTTCCCTCCATTTCCAGTTGCTCGGAAGCAAATCTTTTCATAGAAGATTTGGGTTGTTCACTCTCTATTTCAGGCTTGTGAGAAAGACAACTGACCTCTGTTTGAGAATGTGCATCTGATTGCATTGTTTGAACCTGTGAGGTCTCTTTCAGGTCAGATGTACTCACGTTGTTACTCTGAGGCTGCTCCAAATCATCCATTACTGAAGAAGACGTTGGCTGGCATGCCTCAAACTTAAAGTTTGCTGCATCGTAGGTGATCAGATTCTCTTCACTCTCTGATGAAACCAACATCTCCCTTACATCAGACTTTGGTTCATTTGACTCACATCTAGCTTCAGATGGAGTTGTAGCATCAACTGGAGAGTCACAATTGTCACTTTTCTCTCTTTCTGGTTGTTCAATAAGTACCTCTGCTGTTGCTAACTTTCCGGATGATGACACAGACATCCACCTCTCCAACCAGCTCCAAGCAGAATTAGGTTTTGATGAATCACACTTGATGTGGATAGGTTTGGTCTTCGGTGTTGAATCCATCAGCTGCAATCAAAGCAAATTCTGAGCATGGTTGGGTAGACATAGTTTGAGATACAGCTGCCAACAAATAGTTCTAAAACATGAAGCTAAAGTATGTCAACTTAATATACCTGACGAGCAAACCTATTGCTAAGTAGCTTCTCGGCGGAAGCGTAAGTTGCATTTTGTTTTGTTGCTGGGCTTCCCTGATTCAGCAATAAAAGAAAGAATAATGGGTAAAATCATCTGTGAATAGCACTTATTGAAAGCAACACATTGTGCAAAACTTTCTCCACCAGACCACCACAGCCCTGCTAATCAATAGGATTGGGTAATATTGTTTGCTATATACTTCTATGTGATTTATTGCATCATGCTGTCATATAACAAGAATAAACATCATGAACATTAGGATCAACAGCCCATAATTTCTGAATGTCTTGCAAAGCTAATTAGAAAGTAAACATAATTATGAAACTTGCATCTCATTTGAAACAGCAACTGAACAGTAATCATTCAAATTACAGATACAACTTACTGCTATGGGCCCTTGTTTACAATTAGATCAATGCCAGGTGGGGTTAAGTGAATATTCCCAGAGGTTTTTAAAGATCACTTCAAACCTTCATGCTTAAATATAAAATGTGCTCATGTACTCTTACTTACGAGCTGGCCATCTAACCAGCACTACCCTACATGCTTTAATTGAACTAGGAAGGTGCTGTATAAAATATAGGAATCATGCCTAAAATCCTAATGCCACTGAAGAATCAGGACATGGGACAATAAAGAGACATAGCTATAGATTCAAAGAATACAAGGTCAACTGTAATAATAAAGAAAGGTTTCTTGAAAGTGGAAGCTAGCATGCCACCAAGCATAAAATATGAACCAGAATAGAAGGAAAACAGCCTTGCGACTTCTAATTTATTGATGTGAGTTGAAAGCATTACCAAACTTTGATTGCCATCCAGCTTCTTTTCGGCATAAGACCCTACTTGAGATATACGAGCACGACGTGCACGAACAAGAACTTGCATTTTGACAATGGCTTGAACACACCGTAAGGTCCCCACAGCATGCCTTCGAACCAAGTGCCCGCGTACAGCAGCCTGCAACTTTACTAAATTCTTAAGCTTTCCTAGCTCTTTCCGTGCCTACAAAAAAGACAAGAAGATAAGAGTAAGAAATGTTACCAATTAGTATGTTTTAAACTCACATTGAGAATGAAATTATACCAAGAACCCTCTGATAGCAGTCTGGATGATAACAACAACAGATTCATCCAGGTTGGTATCATCTTCAGCCTCTTTTGTTGTGGCAGCAACAGGTTCGGGCACTTTTGAGTCCTCTGGGGTCAACAACTGAGATTTTTCTTCAGTGTATTCTATTGGTGTCAGCAACTGAGATTTTTCTTCTGCATACTCTTTTGGTGCCAGCAATTCAGATTTTTCTTCAGTGTACTCTTTCGGTGCCAGCAACTCAGGTTTTTCTTCAATGAACTCTTTCGGTGTCAGCAACTGAGGTTTCTCTTCAGTATATTCAATGGTGGAGGTTTTCTCAGGAGCGATGGACACATCTGGCTGTTGAAAATTAAAACCAGCAGATTCTGGGCTTTCCTTAAGTCCAGAAGCAGATTCTTGTATCACAGTGTTGCTAAGCACCCGATGCCGTTCCGATCTCTTTCGGAAACTCCATCCTTTTTTGTCACTTGATCTCTTGTTCTGTGATGAAACATAAAACAACAGAGGAATTCATCTTAACCGGAAATAGAGAAAAACAAGAATAATGGCCCTATTTTAGATGAAAGAAATTGCTCTTGACTCTAAATTCTAGCACTGGACGCATTGCTTTATTCAGCTTGTAAGCACCAAACCCAATTGAATTTGTTTAAGGGCTATCAAGTCCCAACAAAGGGCATATCGGTACTGAACTGTCATTTGTTTAAGAGACAACAGATGGACCCTATCTACCAAACAAATGAAAATACAAAACAGAAGAACTTATCCGCGATGTATAACACACATGTTCCCTGTAAACGCATTACACACTAGAAATTTCCAGAATTGACAATTGTCAGCCATTTCCAATCACCAATTATTAATTAAATCTAATCAGCTAAAAAGGTCCATAAATCTCGCATCACAACACATTGCGATCTTGCATAGTTGGAAAATCCAGTTAAAATAGAACAAAAACTTTAAAATCTCGATAGATTTGGAACCTGTAACTGAAAAAAAACAACTGTATTTATAAATTCTGGAATTAATCATCAGATTTAGAAGGCAGCTTTGACATTGCTGATATTAATGCAGAGCCAAGATTTCTCAGATCTTCAAATATAAACTCAAGCTCCGAAACTCCGATTTCTCAACCAAATCCGGAAACAAAACCAATAAAAAAAAGTTCACGGAGCTGAGCGTTCTACACTGAAACTTGAACAAGTAACAAAGAACATCAAATGCAAGTCGAATCGAAACATGAAATCCTAATTCAGTAGAAAACAACAAAAGGAAGAAGGCAATGAAATGCGAGTGAAGGGAAAATAAAAAGAAAAACCGGCGGCCGTAAAGGAGAAAGGGATATATACCTCAGGAACATCAATAGCTTCGTCGTTTTCGGCAGAATCGCTGCCGCAAGTGATGATTTTCAAACAGGAAGTGGATCTTCCCATTTTTTTTCCCTTGACTTTCTCTCTTTCTTTTTTTTTTTTCTTTTTTCCTTCTCTCGCTCACTCTAGGGACTGGGAGAGACAAGACAGTCTAATATTTGATGTGTGGTTTGGTGTTGGAAATTGCAACGAAGGAAACAAAAAAAAAAGGAACCACGGACGTCAAACGCACTCCTCAAATCTAGTTACTTCTTTACGTTGGAATCCGCCACTTATCATCATCAGGTCCGTTGCCCTTTTCGTTTGAGACTTTGAGAGAAGAAACGAATGAAAAAGCTGTCAGATCTCCACACTTCCTTTTTATTAATAAAATAAAAAATAGAAATAATCTTACCTATTTTGTATTTAGAATTTTTGTTACGATGTAAATATTAAATATCTTATCCATCCGTAGCCGTTTTGTCACGAGAGTCGTGAGAAGTTTAACGCCTTTTTTACGCAGTAAATTTCGTGCTCATCCCGTCGTCTGTCAACTAACCCAATTAAAAAATATATATCTCAGCGGTGAAAATTTTATTTTCACCAATCCCTTAACAATCAATGTAGTTGGCTAATATTTTTTTTACTGTCAAATTTTGGGTGCTGAAGATGATTAAGATTGAACGGGAATTGTATCTTTGTTGTCTGATTTTGTGTCTTTATTACTCATTTGGTGCTTTGATATTGAAATGTTGCTTTCTACGTTTACTACTTCTTTTCTTCCTACGATGCCGTTCCGAGGCATCAACGTCCAAATTCCACCCATCTGTAATTTAAAAATGAAAATTATTTCTATGACATCTAATATTTTTATTTTTCAATATTATAAATATTTTATACTTTTCACGTTAAAAATATTTGACATTTTAATATATATTACATCCAAGTAAAATTTTTTTTGTTAATTTTCATAAAAATTAAAACGAGACAAATATTTAATAAAGGAAAACATATATAATAATTGGATCAACTTTTTTATTTTTTTATAATATTAAAATATTCACAATGACTTAAAATCTATGAATTAACTTCTCAATATTTTCAAATTTATCAATTAATTTGTTTGTCAAATTAAAAACCTACGTTCGATGTTTTTTCTTTATGTTCTGATCACACAACATGATTCGTTAATTTTTAGTAACTTTTACATTATAATTTCTGACATATATAGTCATTATCTTGGACAGACTTAATTTATTACTAACTTAGTTGCCTTAAGTATAATACATTTATTACAAAAAATGTTTTAAAAAACTAAAATCTTAAATAGAGAGATTTAGAGTAATGCATTTATTTTTTTTAAGATTATACAACTAAGTATAATGCATTTATTTGTAAATGTAATTTGACAATTTCCTCCCTCGAAAAGCTGCACAAACTTTTTTTGTTTTTTTCCCCTTAACCTATAGACATCCACATCACCACATGATTCCCCCAATTTACAAATTTGTTTTTCTTCAAATTGTAATGACTCATACCCAAAAAAGGTTGTCTGAGATGAAGAGAATGGTTCCAATAACATCAACTAACTATTATGCAGCCATGTGATGTGCATCCTGGCCTCCACATCCATTACCACAGGAGAAACCGGCCTCTTTCCCATTATTTCTTAGTACATTTAATGTGTAAGAGCGACCCCGTGAAATATAAACAAAACTCAAACTTCACCTCGACCAACAAAAATATTAAATATTAAAGAAAGATTTAAAGAACACAACCTTATTCTATTTTTTATTATTGTGAAAATCTAAGTTATTGAAAAAATAAAACTAAATGATAATTCGTTTGTGGTCAAATTGCAAACATCATAACAATGTAATCATTATAATCGTAATTTTTTTCTGACTCATTTTTTTATTAGAATGTCTTAAATATTTAATATTCTTTTTTATATCAAAAATATTGAACATTCATATTATAATTTTATTAAAATTTAATATAAAATATATTAAAATAGAAGTTTTTATCTTAATTTATATAAAAATAAAAAAATTTAACCTCGGAAAGGCTAATTATTTTCAATTATAAAAAAAAAAGTTAGAAAGGTAATTTTTGGAAATATGAGTCGATTAGGTGCTGGGTGGGGTATGGTCCACGTAAGGGACTAGGAATAAACAAAGAAAACGGTGTCCTGTAACAGGCAACGGAAGTTGTCGAGTTATCCCGGTCCTCTTCCTCCCTACAACGGTAGCATATATATATATATATATATATATTATGTTTATCTAACCAACAACAAACCCGTTGACAGCTCTTTTGTCCTTATTTCCAGGTGGCAAACGTGGCTGGACGACACGTATGAGCACATGCTCCTGCGTTTAATGGAGGGTGATCTGCCTGCTGCAGGCATGCCCATGTTTTTGGCTGCTGCAAGTTGGGATATATGCCATGGACATGAATCTGTCAAAGTGGGACCCCAACCCAAGAAAATAATGCCCTTTTTGAGTTAGCGGCTTAAGGATTAATCAAGTCTTAATAGTCTAATCATTCTTCATCATTGATGCTTAACTTCAGCATAAGTACAAACCAAAAAAAAGAAGAAAGCAAAGAAAGAAAGAAGAACCTCCCATAAAATTTCTGAACCCAGTCTTTTTCTGGTAAGGTATGTTTCTTTTTTATTTTTATCTCTTATCAACCAAGCTGTAAAAGTGCATAATCTTATCTTATATGCTTGCATTGTCCCCCTTTTAGCTTTGCATTTTTTTTCTAATGGAATGTTTCTTTACATCCCATCATTGTTTATACCCACAAAATCAAATCAGAAATCATTGGTATCAGCCCCGCCCCAAACCACACCCCACATTGAAAATTATAGGTCCAAATGGTTTACTAAAATTAGTATTTTGAATGATCACTTGGAGAACGTGAACTTTTTGTTTGATCATGGCTTTAGAGTGAGAATACAGAGACCCAAACTTGAAAACATACTGATTAAAAGAATAGTTAAATGGTTTGCTTTAAAAAAGTTTTAATCTGAGAAAAATACTCATCACCTTACTCTTAGTAAGCTGCATGGAATTAATAGGAAGATAAAGAGAGAACGAAAGAGAGAGAGAGACCTTTATTGTGTATTTATTGCACCATCATATTTCAAAAGACTTTTTTTCAAGGTTTTGTTTTAATCGGATGGTCTCCAATCATTCTCATTGTGTCCATCAACGGAGATATTAATCGCACCAACCCTCTTTAACAACCATTCTTTTATTAGTAAAACAACATTTTCTTTCCTTTGATCCAAGCTTTTGGTATAGCCTGATTAGAGTTGGGAGGGCTGATTCAAAGCGAAAGCGTCCCGATCAACGGCCGGTGGACGCATTGCCCTTTTTTTACCTCCCGGGTGAAGAATTATTTCAGCAATCAAACTGGGGGGGATGGTGGCATTTAGGTACAACGGCTTATTGACTGTCCACCATTCCGGGTCCGCCTTTGAAATAACGTGGTGGAGCCCCTTCTCACATGGGGGGAGAAGATATATAGAGTCCCTATTATTCTCAATTAATGTAACTATATTTCGATCTATAGGGCATGGCAGACAATTTGCCTAGCATCAACGATGGACATCCCGTACCAAGAATCAAGTAAGGTGTGGCCTCCATCCTCTTCGGATACCTCCAAAATTAAAAAGGTTCAAGATTAAAAGAGGTTAATGGGGAAAGATATATGGGTATTGGGTAGTTTCATTACTTACCAATCCAGGTTAAAATTCATTAAAAGACTAGGTTACTAGGTTTAGTTGCTTGTAAAAGTATTAAGTCAGGGGCAGGCACCAATGAATTACGGCCATGGGTGATGGGTGGCAGCTTTAAACGTAGCTTGAGAACATGGCATGGCTCACAAAAGTTGAATAACTAGGCAAAATTAGACTACGTTCCTCGAACCTCAGGTATGGTACAAATGATAAAAACGAAACTGTCCCCTTTGCTGGAATCGATTGACCCGACCGTTGCTGAGAGAAATCTTGTCCTGGAGCTTTAATAATATGGGCTGGGCCTAAGGACTCGGTCGGCTTAGGTCCACAAGTGTGAGGTGCAATTCCATAATGTGCCTCTCCTTTACTGGAAACAACATTTGGTCGGATGGGCCCTCGTGGCTTTAACCTTATTCTCAAACAAAGCCCTGCTGGGATGTAAAGTCTGGAATGCAATTGAGAGCTATTGATGCTTCCTCACAGCTCTCATGCTTGGCTTTAGAAGCAAAATTGAGTGAGGAAATGGTCCCTACTCCCCCAACTATCTTCACCAAGACATCCATCTGAACTGCAACGTGCTCCACAAGATTGTATTACTACGACAACTAATTAAAAGTTGTTGCAGCAGCATTTTTGTTTTCTGTCTTTCCACTGTTCCGACATGTTGTGATCGTCTGCTTCTGGTTCGGACAGATTCATCTTATGATATTTTGTTTCAAAAAATATATATAAAATGAATTACCCAGAATATAAAATAAGCTGAATTTTGTTTATATTAACATGAAGAATAGTAGTAGTATCTAGAGAGTTATCAAGTGTAAAACCAAATACATCTTAATTACAGCAGTATAATATTGTTACCTGCACGCAAGGTTCATCCTTCATAGGAACCGGGCTATGTACCTTCAACATTGTCAAACTTGTGGTGATAACATATCCAGTACCATTACTTCCTTCGTTAACGGCCTTGCAAAAGCAAGGATTTTAGGTGGATAGGAATTCCTCCTAGGCTATTCTGTAGGGTCCTCTTTAATGGGTTCGCTTCCTTTGTTGCTATGTCTCCAACCTCGCTGTCTCTTAGCTGTGGCTAAGTTTATGCTTTGAGATATTCTTATCAATAAATTATTCTTGCCTTTCAAGAAATAAAAGAACATACACATTGCCTCCTCGTACTTTTAACCTTAAAAAGTGGGTAGTATAGAGACAACATAAGTAACCAATTCAACTGAGCAATAATAGCATCCCAAACATTGTCTAAGGAGATTGGTCGATCCTTGCTCTGGGATATTGCTCCATAGACCAAAATGGTGTTGCTCTATTTTCTTCGAGCACTCCCCCTTTTTCTCATTTCTTCGTCGAGAATAAAACTATTGGCAACACTTTTCTCCAGGCCAGCCAGGGCTTCTCTTGATCGGTAACGTACACCAGCTAGATAACTCAATTCTCCACTTGTAAGTTTGGCAGCTTTTTCAAAAGATATGGTCCTCTTTGTTCTTGCGACTTGGTTTTAGATGAATTGTCTCGTATGATTGAAAAAACTATCCAAGTAGTCTGTTGCTTCTAAACCTATCAATTCGAGTGAGGCAATGATGTGTCTTACTAGCACCATAATTTTGTAGAGTAGGCTTTGGCAAAGAGGTAAGTAACAAGGGGAAGGACGTGAAAGAAGCATATTTCATGCATTGCTTAACGAAACGCAGGCCATGTATGTAAGTTTTCTCGTTTCGGATTATTTTCCTTTCATGAGCTGCTTTTGTCGCCTCACTGGGTAGCTTAGTCGCCTTGATAAGTCCTCGATGAACATCTCCATCGAAAGAGACCAAAACCAGAGCGAGAAGACATACTCGATGTTTTGTTACAACTCTGAAAGGATCAATCCTAATTGAATGAAGAAAGTTCGAGAGGAAATTAGAAACTTGATTGGTACCAAAGGTTTTGTAAATGAAGATGATATTCCAAATCTACCATATCTAAAAGCTGTTGGCCTGTGGTGAAAGAAACATTCGGATTACAACCAACACTTCTATTGTTAGTACAACGAGAAACAATTAGAGGTTGCAATATAGAGGGGTATAGGAAATTCCAGCAAAAACTCTAGTTTGTGTGAATGCATGCGCCGTAGGAAGAGATTCTGAAGCTTGGGAAAACCCAAATGAGTTCCACCCCGAGATGTTTATTGGAAGTTCAATTGACTATGAAGAACTAGAATTTGAGCTCATACCATTTGGTGGTGGCAAAAGAGGTTGTCATGGAATATATATAGGAGCGGCAACTGTGGAGCTTGCGCTTGCTAATCTTCATACAAATTTGATTGAGCAATTAGGATTGGGGTGAATTTAACTATTCTAAACATCATTGATGCTGCAAAGGACTAAAGGAATCCAGTGGAGAGGGTGACGTTAAGGAGAAGGTAAACATTCTGTTTCTTTCATTTAGTTCCTGCTTCATCGCAGTAGACATTTCTTCCTTCTACTCTACAACTCCTTCCACTTAACTCCCTAATTTCGCCAGTGAAGCCAACAGACAGAGAGGGGTATGTGGCAAACCAGAGGACTTGGTTTCAAAGGCAGTACATATCTCGATGAGAGGAGGTATAACTCTGCTAGTTCCCATTCATACTTCTCATCATAATTCATAAGCCTTCAATTTTTGATTCTATAGAATATTTTATGAGTACGGAATTCATGCCTTGGTGCTGTAAATTGACAAGTAGCAAATATCTTCTACAAATTTAATCAAATCGCATGGTTTATTAAACTGTTTTTGTCAATCCAAAGACTGTAGATGACACTTTGTAAACAAGAAACTTGCAGATGACTAAAACAAGGTGAGCTAGATTTGGAACTTTTACGTAAATGGCATCCTGGAAGTAATTATGTAGCACTGATTAACTGTTGGAGTTCTATACAAGGTCCAAGACCATCTGCTTTGTTGTGGTGAAATTTTTAATAAAGATTTTAATTAGATGCACAAAGATACTGAACAAAAAAGGACATGCGGAAACCAACAGAAGAATAAAGAAATAAGAAGCTCTGAAAGGTCCCCTGCTTCTACCTTGATTTGGCCAGTCTCTATCAGAGTTGGTTATGTCGTGGATGTATTGTCACTTACTAAGCATGGTTGATAGGCTGAAATGCTTCATGTTAGACGTTCTTTGCAATTTTCAGACATTTATCTATATAACGAGCACCCAAAAGGAAAAAACAAGGGATCAAGTCAAACGATAGAATTATGGATAGGCTGAAATGATGGTTTCTTGAATCGTTGCGATGCCTTTTCTGTTTGCTCTAAGGGAGAATGCCGGTTGATGTAGATTAAGGTGATTCTTTGTTTTTGTGTCACGTCTAGTTTTTCTAAGGGGCATTTAAAAAAAAAACTCTTATAAATAAGATATTTTAAAAAATAACTCTCCTTACAATTTTAACTATTTTTAATCAAGTTGGACAAAATTACATTTACTGAAATTACACGTAATGGTGTTTACACGTTATATACAAAAATATGTTACACGTCATGATTAGGTTGTTACACGCCATATACAAAAATATGTGACATGTTATAGTTAGGTTGTTACAAGTTATGTACAAAACATGTGACACGGCATGATTAGGTTGTTACACGCCATATATAAAAACATGTTATCCGCTATGTATAAAAATATGTAACACGTTATGGTTAGGTTGTTACACACCATGATTAGATTGTTACGCGACATGTACAAAAACATGTGATACGTCATGATTAGGTTATTACACGCTATGTATAAAAACATATGACACGTCATGGTTAGGTTGTTATACGCTACATTGAAAAAATTTTTATTGTTATACGCCGTATTGAAAAAATATTGTTATTACATGCCATATTTAAAAATATTTTGTCACACTTTAATACTTAAAATTTTGTTATTATTTATGAACCAAAACTTCAAATCTTCTCAACTCTTTTCATTTTTTTTGTTTTTTTAACAATTTGACACTGATTAAAGTGTTTCTAACATGTTTTCATAAACCAAAACATAAATTTTCTTATCTAAAATACCTATTTCGACTAAAAATCGAATTTTTTTTTTTAAAAATCTAGATTTATAAATTTCAAAATTTTGAGTTTATTGGTGTCTAGGTTCCGAATTGATTCAATTAAAATTTATTTCAAACATTTGTGATCATTTCTACCATTTTACTTTTATCTTAAATACCTAAAAATCAAATTTCTCAAATAACCACCCACCCAAGCATAACAAAACCATCACTTGGTATTTTAAAAGCACAAGAAAGTGAAATTTGAAACGCAGGAGAGAGAAATCGAAGCATAGTAGATGAATGCCAAAAAGAGAAATCGATAAAATTAAAGAGAGTGGGATGGTGAGAGAGAGAAATCGGAAGCACAAATGAGGAGAAATTATGATCAATGGTTTAATTTATTTAAAATATTTTTAAGGATATTTTTATCATGTCATAGCTAAATATGACTAAAAATAGTTAAATTTATTTTGATGATTATTTTTGAAATATCATTGTTAAGAAAGGTTATTCCTCATAATTTTTTCTTTTTTACTAATACGAGCATATAGTTATGGTTCATATTTGCCGATAATGCTTTTTATAGAATTTGAGAGATGCTGTCAATAGCTTTTTGAGTGGTATTATATTTTATAATTGTATAATTTTGTATGCTCAGACTAAGCATTATGTCATGAAAAATCTTTGGAACAATAAGCATGAGACTTGAAGTGGTATATGAAAAATAAGTGTTATATAAGTCGATGAGGTTAATAAAATCATTTTTTTTTTAAGTTCAAACTATGCAAGAACGGCAGCATTGGGAGGATCATGCCGTCCATGAATCTGATTATTAAAAATTTTTGGTCACACGTGTCCTATAATTAGTCTATGTAAGGGGTCTCTTGCTCTCATTTTTCACAAGTTGCTCCACCGATCGAGTAGATCACAATGGTAGTGTTGCTGTTCTTTGTTCTAGCCGTCCCCAGCCTCTTTCTATTCATTCTCCCAAAAGATAGAGACAATGGCAATAGTCCTCTTCCACCCGGCCCGTCAGGTCTCCCCTTTATCGGTCACTTACACATGCAGATGCTTGATAACTCAGCCCCTCATATTTTTCTTTGGAAACTCTCTCAAAAGTATGGCTCTCTCATGTCCTTGAGATTTGGATTTAGGCCAATCCTAGTAGTTTCTTCAGCAGAAACGGCTAAAGAGGTTATGAAAACCCATGACCTCGACTGCTGCAGTAGGCCTACTTTACTTGGGAGGGCAGAAATTATCTTATAATGGTTTAGATTTGGCTTTTTCACCGTATAGTGCTTATTGGAGGGAGATTAGGAAAATATGTGTTGCTCATCTTTTTAATCTTAATAGAGTGCAAATCTATCGTCCCATCCGAGAAGATGAAGTTGCTCGCCTAATTGCAAAAATATCCAAATTATCTGTTAATTCTAAGCCTGTCAATTTGAGTGAGGCAATGATGTGTCTTACTAGTACAATAATTTGTAGAATAGGATTCGGCAAGAGATATGAAGAAGAAGGCGTTGAAAGAAGCAGACTTCATGGGCTGCTTAATGAAAGCCAAGCCCTGCTTACGAGCTTCTGTGTTTTTGATTATTTTCCTTGTATGGATTGGGTTGATAGGCTTTCTGGATTTCTCAACCTGTCTTGAAAAAAATTTCAAAAAGTTTGATGTCTTCTATCAAGAACTCATTGATGAACATCTTAATCCAAATTGACCAAAAACCGAACAAGAAGACATAATTGATGTCTTACTACAACTTCGGAAGATTCGTGACTTTGCAATTGATCTCACTTTGGATCACATAAAAGCCATGCTAACGGTGATCTTCACTCAAAATATTTCCTTTAACTATAATATTAAGTATTATCATTAATTAATTTTATAGCTTCAACACCATAAGAACATATATAATTATCTTATCTTTTTTTTCTTTTATGCAGAATGTGTTTATTGGTGGAACGGATACTAGCGCTGCCACTGTGATTTGGGTCATGACCTTTCTAATGAAAAATCCTAGGTGTTTGAAGAAAATTCAAGAGGAAGTAAAAAGTTTGGTAGGGAAAAAATGTTTTGTAAATGAAGATGATATTCAAAGCTTAACTTATTTTAAAGCTGTGATAAAAGAAGCATTCAGATTGCAACCAATAGCTCCATTATTAGTGCCACGAGAAACGATGCGAAAGTGCAACATAGGCGGGAATGAAATACCTGCCAAAACCTTAATTCATGTGAATGCATGGGCAATAGGAAGAGACCCCCAAGCTTGGAAAAATCCAAAAGAGTTTTATTCGGAGAGATTCATTGACAGCTCTATTGACTACAAAGGACTAGACTTCGAGCTCATTCCGTTTGGTGCTGGTAGAAGGGGTTGTCCCGGAATACATATGGGAGTTGCAACTCTGGAGCTTGCCCTTGCTAATCTTCTTTACAAATTTGATTGGGAAATGCCGGCCGGGATGAACAAGGAAGACTTAGCCTTTGACGTGATACCTGGTATCACCATGCACAAAAAAAATGCTCTTTGCCTTGTGGCCCACGAAATTGATGTTTATTAATGCATGTATTGTTATACTAGCTATAGTAATTTAATTTGCTGCTAGCTAGCTCTAGTTTGGAGTGGGACAACATTTTAGGTTGTGTATGTTAATGCATAATTAAAGAATTAAGACATGTGGTTTTCTACTGTAATAGATCAATTTACCTATTCTAGAGATCAAAGATGCTGTAAAGGACAAAAGGAATCCGATGGAGAGGGTGACGTTAAGGAGAAAGGTAAACATTTCTGCTTCTTTGATATTATATTCCTGGTTTATGAATTATATATGATAAGTATAATTCTATATTTGCCTGAGACGTCAGAATTAAGCATAAGCCGGCTGATTGCGGCGAGCGCGAGGAAATTTGTTTGAAGTATTTAGCAGCTTCTATTATTCACACTTGACTCTCAGCAAGTCTTGTTCTTTTCCTATTTAATATAGAGAAAGACTTCCCAGGCCTTGCTCTTCCTCCGAACGCAGCAGCGGCTCCGGTTTTACACGTCAGTAGACATTTTCTGCCTATCTACTCTACATTTCCTTCTAAGCGAAGCCAACAGGGACAGAGGTGTATGCGCGGAAACCAGAGGACTTGGTTTCAATAATCACCCAGAGACTCATGGTGATGGCATGGCAGTACATATATATATCTCTGAAAGAGTGAGAGAGGAGATATAACCCTGCTGGTTCCCATTCATGCTTTTCATCATAATTCATATAATCTTCAACTTTCGATTCTGAACCCACAAAGTTACGCAAAATCATATGCTTGATAACAGGAGGGTTAAATTCTCGTTACTCACACGGAAAAAATAATAGTACAAACAAAAAATGAAAGGGGAGCAGGCAGACCATCCCTGTTAACAATCCCCATACCAGGTGGATACGTACAAAAAGGGAAGAAATTAAAAACCAATCAGATGGCCTTTGCCGACCTGTGCCATTTGCGAAGCATTGTATAATTTTTTGGAGCAATGATTAACTTGGAGGCTAATCCCAGGTCATACAAGGTTGCTATAATATTTTAATTTTGGCAGGGACTAACTTCTTTTTGAAATTTCACTTGTATTTATAAACGGGAACAATAGTTCTGCTCTTTACAAAGATTTTATCAAGTTATGCCCCGTACAAAATAAAGGGGTATACCCACACAAAATCCTCTTCAACTCCCAGGTGATCAAAACAACACCAGCATAAAAACCCTGTACACCAGCCATAATGAACAAAAGACAAAAAAAAAAAAAAAAAACAACCAGCATAACCCAATCACCTCCTCCAAGTCCTAAGCCTTAGGAAAAAAGAGCCGATCCCCTGTTTATCCAAAAAACCTATTCAACCAATGAACACCTGCAGTCAAAAGATAGAAGATGAAATTACCCCTATGGATAGATCCTCTGCAGCTACACCTGGAGAAAAAGTAGGGACATTGAAAAAACACTCCTCAGGCACTAGCGTTATTATTAGATGCTTCCCCCATACGTTGAGCAGGTTTTCAACTCTTCTTATCCCAGATTTTCAACTCTTCTTATCCTTGTTTTCGCCAAATTGTCAGCTTGTTGGTTGGTGGCTTACTCTTCTTATCCCAGATTTTCAACTCTTCTTATCCTTGTTTTCGCCCAATTGTCAGCTTGTTGGTTGGTGGCTTCCCTGTAGATATGTTGAACCTCCCATTGGAGCACTTTTCTTTTTAACATCTTGTTGGTTGGCAGGGACTGACTAACCCATTAAAACAATTATCAATTGTTAATTAGGTTTTTTTTGGAAGTTAATGACACATTACTGAATGACTTATGACCCACAAGCATGACTAGTGGAAATTACATTGACCTATGGAAACAATTGTGGCTCCACAATGAAGAACAATGTCATCCTAAATTTTTATAAGTCAAACAATTATTGTTAAATGTATTTGGCAGCATTCTTTCAACAAAAGAAAAAGTAATTTTTTATTTTATGTAACAATTATTTGGCAAGTACAATGAAGCGACAAATGAAGAGTTGCCTTTGAATTTGTGTTTTTTGGCCAAACTGCCTTGAATGAAAGAGTTATTTTCTTTGAGGAAATATTTCCAAATCATGATTAACGAACGTTGTAAGGTTATGGGAAAGTAATAAGAGCTAAAATTTTTTAATATTAATATGTTTAATTTAATCAATAGTTAAAAAATTTATAATAAATAATAATTTTATATAACATTTAAATAAAAAAAATAAGAAAAAAAATATTTACAATAGCCTTTTAAGAAAATTATGCTCTATGATATATCTTAAATTTAAATTCATCAATTGTTGGTTTTGTATTGAAAAAGTTAATAATGTCTTTTTCAATATAAATAATTAAATGATCTACAAGAAATTCATAATTTATTTTATTTCGAAGTTTTGTTTTCACAAATTTCATTGCTGAAAAGATACTCTTTGTAATTGCTGTATAAATGGAAAGAGTTAAAATAAAGTGAATTAATCTATTAATCAAGTGATAATTTCTTAATTTTTCTATTTCTGCTAATCTCTAGTATAATTCGAAAAGTATCTTACTATTTTTGAAACTTTGGTGATGAGGTATATTAAGTTTATAATGTCTCAACTGTAATCTCAAAAGAAGTCTTTCTTGCTCTGTGAAATTCAAAGAATAAAAATTCTCTATTAACTTGCAGATATCATCAATAATGTTGAATGATTTGTAATTATTATTAAGATTCAAAATAGTGCTTAAAGTTAAAAGTTTCACAATTTGTTCATTGAATCTTATATTCAATTTTTGTAATTAGGAATCTATTGTCATTAAAAATACATCGATGGTGAATTATAGAAAAGAAAGTAAAGTAAAAATAAAAATAAAAAATTCAAAAGAGAAGAGAAAGAGAGGGAAATAAGTGTGAAGAAATTTAAGAATTAAGATAAAATTGAATAGAAATTGTGAAATTATTTTATTATTTATATAATTATTAAAAAAATATTATTTTGAAAAAGATATTAAAAATATATAATAAATAAATTTTTTTAAAAAATTTGAAACTACCTTGCACCCCTGATAAAAAAATATAATAAATAAAAAAATTCTTAATTTCCGAGGCTCGGGCCCATTAATGAACTACCTTCCCCCTGATTGGCGGGATAATATCAACCATATGAATCTGATTATTAATTCCTACTAAAAATTTTTGGTCAAAATGGTCGGCTAATTAGTTCTTTATTAGGGAACTCTTGCCCTCACTTTTCACAAGTTGCTTCACTAGATCACAATGGTAGTGTTGTTGTTCTTCGTTCTAGCCCTCCCCTCCCTCTTCCTATTCATTCTCTTAAAACAAAGAAATAATGGCAGTATTCTTCTTCCCCCAAGCCCGCCAGGTCTTCCCTTGATCGGTCACTTGCATATGCAGATGCTTGATAACTCAGCCCCTCATATTTTTTTTTGGAAACTCTCTCGCAAGTATGGCTCTCTCATGTCCTTGCGACTTGGATTTAGGTTAACCCTGATAGTTTCTTCTGCAAAAATGGCTGAAGAGGTTATGAAAACCCATGATCTCGACTTCTGCAGTAGGCCAACTTTACGTGGAGCGCAGAAATTATCTTATAATGGTTTAGATTTGACTTTTTCACCATATAATGCTTATTGGCGGGAGATTAGGAAAATATGTGTCATTCATCTCTTTAATTCTAATAGAGTGCAACTCTTTCGTCCCATCCGAGAAGATGAAGTTGCTCGCTTGATTGCAAAAATATCCAAATTATCTGTTGATTCTAAGATTGTCAATTTGAGTGAGGCCATGATGTACCTTACCAGTACCATAATTTGTAGAATAGGATTCGGCAAGAGGTACGAAGAAGAAGGAACTGAAAGAAGCAGGTTTCATGGGTTGCTTAATGAAAGCCAAGCTTTGCTCACGAGCTTCTTTATCTCTGATTATTTTCCTTTCATGGGTTGGGTTGATAGACTCTCTGGATTACTCAGTCGTCTTGAAAAAAATTACAAAAAATATGAAATCTTCTATCAAGAACTTATTGGTGAACATCTTAATCCGAATAGATCAAAACCGGAGCAAGAGGACATAGTCGATGTCTTACTACAGATATGGAAAGATCGTGACTTTGCAATTAACCTCACTATGGATCACATAAAAGCTGTGCTAATGGTCATCTTCACTTAAATATAGTATTAAGTGTTATCATTAATTTACTTTATAGCTTCACACCATAGGAAAATATATATACCTTATGTTCTTTTTTTTTATTTCTTCTATGCAGGATGTGTTTATTGCTGGAACGGATACTAGCGCTGCCACCGTGATTTGGGTCATGACCTTCCTAATGAAAAATCCTAGGTGTATGAAGAAAGTTCAAGAGGAAGTTAGAAGTTTGATAGGGAAAAAGGATTTTGTAAGTGAAGATGATGCTCAAGGCCTAACTTATCTTAAAGCTGTGATAAAAGAAACATTTAGATTGCAACCAATAGTTCCATTATTAGTGCCGCGAGAAACAATGCGAAAATGCAGCATAGGTGGGTATGACATACCTGCCAAAACCTTAGTTTATGTGAATGCATGGGCGGTGGGAAGAGACCCTGAAGCTTGGGAAAATCCAGAAGAATTCTATCCGGAGAGATTCATTGGCAGCTCTATTGACTATAAAGGACTAGACTTCGAGCTCATACCTTTTGGTGCCGGTAGAAGGGGCTGTCCCGGAATACATATGGGAGTTGTGACTGTGGAGCTTGCCCTTGCTAATCTGCTTTACAAATTTGACTGGGAAATGCCAACAGGGATGAACAAGGAAGACTTAGACTTTGATGTGATACCCGGTATCACTACACACAAAAAAATTGCTCTCTGCCTTGTGGCCAAAGAAATTCATGTTTAATGCATGTAAGGTTATCCTAGTAACTTAATTTGCTGCTAGTTTGCTCTAGTTTGGAGTGTCAACAACATAATATATCCATGTATCTTAATGTATCTATTAAGTTATCTTGCTTCAAAGAGTATAAGCTAATGATTTTTAATTAAATTAACTTTAATCTAATTTGGCTTTCTTCAGAGTAATCTATGGTATTCTAGATGAGTGATCAATTCAATGTATGTACCTAATTTTTCAAATTCTTAAATCAATAAATGGAGACGTCACTTATTGACTTGAAACCCCATTCAAACTTAAAAAATTTTGGGAAAAAAAAGAGAGGGACATGTAATCTGCTAAATTTATCTCTAAATCTTTTTTATTGGAATACTATTTGTAAGAAAATACCTTATTCATGAAGTTTTCAGGAAAATCAAAGCAACAGATTAGAAGATACATGAAAGTCAAAAAAAAGAAAAAAGAAGATAACATCTAACAAGAAAGTAAATTGACAAATCCTTTATAAAAAAGGTAAACAAATCTCTGATTGCTCCTTAACTTATTCCCAGTGAAACAATTGACTCCTCAAGGAAAAATGGTAGGTGTGGTCATGTGCTCAAAGCTGATTTCAGAAAAGTCTTTGATATCCTTGACTGGAGTCACGTGGATTTCATCACGAAACTCACAGAATTTAGTCCTAAATGGTATGGTTGGATCCACCACTATTTCTTCGACTTCCATATGTGTTCTAGTCAATGGATTGTCAATATTGCAATTCTCCATCAACAGAAACTTAGAGCAAGGTTGCGCACTCTCACTTTTTTTATTCAACATTGTGATACAATCTTTAAGCGTCAAGCAAACTCTACGAAGATCTTCTAAGGTATTCAAATTGGTAATGATCCCTCTATCCTTCATCCCCAATTCACAGACGATACTATTATCTTCTATAAGCTAGATTTCATGCAACTTACAAACATCAAGAGAATCCTAAAAAGTTTCCAAGCAATCTCAACTTTCAAAATGGCTGTCTAATAGGTACTAATGTTGCCCGACAAATTATTGAAGAATGGGCCACATCCATGTGTTGCAAAGCCCGTTATCTACCCACAAAATATCTAGATTATCCTCTGGATGCTAATCCCAATTCTCCATCCAGAAATTTCCCTCGAAGTTTATAATTGAAAAAAAATATTAATAAAAAGTTTCAACGAAGTTGGTCAAGTGAGTGCAATTACGGTCATTATTTCTTATGTTACTTTTTCTACATATGCTTTCCCATCATCCTGTTGGTATTACCTTTCCTTATCATTCTTCCCAATTGAGGATAATTTGTAGTACTAAGGTTTTCAATGTTGTTAATCATGCTATTAAGAAACAAGACATAATGGTTTCCTACTGTATATAGGTAATTTTATCAGGTCTAAAAGATCAATGATGCTGTGAAGGACTACATGAATCTCACTCAAGAATTTACTTTAATTATAATATTAAGTATTATGATTAATTAATTTTATAGATTCAACACCATAGGTGTATATATATGCCAATTTTTTTTTTTGCTTAGTCAAATGAAAATTTTTATTATGTATCATGAAACTGATACAAAATTTTGGCAAAGCCAAGAAACATGGGACAATGAGACCATCAAAGATTTGTTCTCAAAGAGACGTTTAAAAAAAAAAACCTAAACATACAGCATGAGAACCACACAACATATATATGTATAATTATCTCATCTCTTTCTTTTTTCCTTTTCTTTTGTGCAGGATTTATTTATTGTTAGAATAGATACTAGCCTTGCCACCGTGATTTGGGTCGTAACCTTTCTAATGAAAAAACCTAAGTGTTTGAAGAAAGTTTAAGAAGAAGTCTGAAGTTTGATTGAAAAAAAAAGTTTTGTAAATAAAAATGATGTCCAAGGTTTAATTTATCTTAAAGTTATAATAAAATAAATATTCAAATTGCAACCAATAGTTCCATTGTTAGTGTCACGAGAAACATTGTGAAAGTGCAACATAGGTGAATATGAAATACCTGCAAAAACCTTGGTTTATGTGAATGTGTGGGCAGTCGGAAGAGACCCCAAAGCTTGGGAAAACCCATAAGAGTTCTACCCAGAGAGATTCATTGGCAGCTCTATTGACTACAAAGGACTAGACTTTGAGCTAATACCTTTTGGTGCCGGTAGATGGAATTGTCCTGGAATACATATGGGAGCTGCAACCGTGGAGCTTGCCCTTGCTGATCTTCTTTACAAATTTGACTGGGAAATGCCAATGGGGATGAACAAAGAAGACTTAAACCTTGATGTGATACCTGGTATCACTGTACACAAAAAAAAAGCTCTTTGCCATGTGGCCAACATGATTAATATTTAATGCATTTAAGGTTATACTAGTAACTTAGTTGGCATCTAGCTTGCTCTAGTTCAGAGTGTCAACAACATTTTATGTTGTGCATGTTTTATGATAAATCCTTGAACGATAATATACCTTTTAAGTTGCCTTCGCTTCAAAGAGTATAATCTAATGATTCTTAATTAAATTAACTTTAGTCTAAATTTGTCCCTGCATCTTTTTTATTGAAATATTATTTGTCAAAAAAAAATCTGATACATCAATTTCCCAAAATTTAAAGCTTTAGAAGAAACTATGAAACTCAAACCAGAAAAAGATTACATATAGCAAGAAAGCTAAAGAAAGAAAAAACGTGTCTTCATGATTCATCATTAATTTAAACATATTTAATCCAATTGTTTTTTTCATCTTAATTTAGTGCTTAATCATGAAAAAGCTGACAAGGACCTTAGATAGTGAGACAAATTAAATTACTCTGTGAAGTAAAAGGCCCCCAAATAATTGCAATGCACTGTAGAGGGGAAAGAGTTTTGGCAATGGCGGGCCAGAGTCGTGACCCATAATGTAGTAGAACGTGGACTAGCTTTTAATCTCCATTCGTTGTGTTTTTCCGAATCTCAAAACAAAATTTGCAGATTTCTCATCGTTCATGGTTTGTGGCCTTTAACGGACTGTCATGCTATACGTTCCTTATTAATGTCCCCTTCAAATGCCTGTTGATCCTGACATAAAGAAGCAATTTTCAAATATTTTATATCCCTTCCTATATTTAACTAAGCACTTAAGAAAGGAACAATCACTACAAAAAATTTGGCTATTTTCAACGGAAATTTTTGTTGAAAATAGGCAATTTTTCATTGAAAATGTTTATTTCTAACGGAAAAGTCCTTTAAAAATTTCGTCGGCACAAGTTTTGTGGGTAATACTTTTCGTTGAAAATTTTTAACGAAAAATTTTGTTGAAAATCTGTTGAAAATCCGTTAAAAATTTTCAACAGAAATTCTGTTAGAAATCCGTTAGAAACTTGAATCTTTGCCCAATTTTTTAGAAATCCGTTGGAAAAAAATTTCGTTGAAAGTTTTCAACGAAATTTCCTTTGGAAAAGGAAATTCCAACGGAAAATCCGTTAAAAATTTCTAACAGAATTTCCAATGAAAATTTTCGTTGAAAAAATATTACCAACGGAATTTTCCGTTGGTAATATTTTGACATATTATTTTTATAATAAATTTAAAAAAAAATTACCATTTTTGTTTCTGATACTAAATTTAATTCCGCATTCAACTGTAAAATATATAAAAGAAAAACACATTACAAAATTGAGATTTAAGTCCTAACATGTAATTAGAAATTATCCTTAACACACAATATATAATATAGTTTGATACATATGAATATTAAACATAACATCCTTAAAAAGTATCCAAGTGTTTTATTAAATAACTAAAAACAAATATCCTTGTAGTGGACGCCCTGCCAATACCAGTATCACCACTACAATGCCAGACGCAAAAAAATTCACGTCTGGCAGAGTAGTGGAACGAAGCCTTGTAGAGACCACAACAAAAAAAATCCTTGCACTGTAGCACAGGGGATCCGGGGGCCAAAAACTGAATCAAAAAAATTCCTAAGAATCCCTAGCAACCCAAAAACACAGAAAGCCAAAATCAAATCCCTAGTTTAGCAGCCAGAAACCTCAATCCACAAACCAAAAAAATACCAAACAATACCAAAAAAAAGAATCACAAAAATATATACATAGAGAAAGAGAGCTTTGGGTGAAGGGCTGCCAACCGTCGGTGGGAGTTTAGGGAGTTTGGGGTTTGTGTCGCCGCTTAAAAAGGGGTAGAGAGCCTCGAGTTGTGTGTGCCGTCGGTTTTAGAGAGAGGGTTGGGGCTTCAGGCTTGCCTCCGGCAAAAGGAAGAAGCGAGAGAGAAGATCTGGGTTCCTGTGTAGCCGGTTCTAGAGAGAGCTGGGGCTTCGGGCTTGTGTCGTCGGCTGGAAAAGGAAGAAGCGAGAAAGACAAGATGTCACGACCCGGAACTCCCTATCGAGCCCGTGACAACCGCCGCGAAGCCTCGACAAACATTCTTCACCCCGAATGTCCATCGAAACCTCGCAAGGCTCTCGTATAAGCTTTCGCACTTCCCTGGTGACCAATAGTTATCAAATAATCAAAATACCAAGGATTACAAATCATTTCCAAATCATAACATCACATTTTTTTTTTATTTTTGCTCACAGGGGCATTTCCGTCATTTCTGTCGAAAACCTCGAAACTTGCTAAAAATGTAGTAGGTAAGCCGAAAATATATACTTAATGAGAAAAAAAATTAAGTATCTAAAACGTTCATTTGAAGTGAAAATTTGACCATTTGAATATGATAAAAATATTCAATAAAATAAACTATTTTCTTGTAAAATAATTTTCATAAAACTATCGGTACATAATTCTTATAGCGTAAAAGATAATTATATTCATATATACTATAAAGCAAATAACCAAAGCATAAAATTTCTTTTACAGTGACACGTGGGCCCATATCTATCCAAAATGCATCGGAAGCTGGAAACCTACAGCTTTTAC
>NC_030857.1:1730989-1758920 GCF_000208745.1 Theobroma cacao | reverse complement strand
ATTTTTTAAGCACAAATATTAATAAGTTTATTATAAAACTTCAATCTTAATTTACATATATTAGCTAATTACAATTAAAACGTAAATAAAGTAATATATATTTTTTAATATGATTTTTATATCTTATCATGGTTTTTTATAAAATATAAAATTTTACATAGTAATTTTTTTCAATTTTGGAATAATATAACATTACCCTAATTTGGTATTATTAATCAATATTGTATGATTTATTAAAGTTAAAAAAATTATACAAAATTACTCAAAGGAAAATATATTTAAACAGAGCCCAAAATTTTACTTCAATAACTATGTATTTGCTTTTAGTAATATCTAATTCTTTTAAAAATAATTAATAAAATTTTTAAAAAATTTAAATTTTATAATTTTTTAAAAATATGATTATTTTCAACGAAATTTTTGAACGGAAAGTTTAAAAAGTCATAAACACTTTGATTCACTAAAAAGTTACTTTCCAACGGAAAATTCCGTTGAAAAGTTACGTTTTTCAATATATCATTGACTCTTTATATATTCCAACGGATTTTCAACGAAAAATTTCGTTGAAAACTATAAAAGATTGAACATTTTTTTTAAAATTTAATATTTCAACGGATTTTCAACGGAATTTTCTGTTAGAAAAGATAAAGATAACATAGGAAAAGTTTAGTGTTCTAATGGAAATTTTCGTTGGAAATAATACAGTGTCTTGAAGATGAAATTTTCAACGGAAAATTCTGTTAGAAATTTCGTTGAAAACTGTAAAGATTACACACGTTTTTTTTTTAGTTTAAAATTTCAACAGAAATTTCCATTGAAAATTCATTGGAAATTTTAAACAGTAATATGTGTGTGTTGTACAAGTAAAATTTTCAACGAAAAATTCCGTTGAAAAATTTTCAATATAAATCCATTGGAAATCCATTGAAAATCCATCGAAACAAGCATTTAAAAATTTTAATTAAACTCCGTTGGAAATCTGTTGCAAATCTGTTGCAAATCCATTGAAAATACAATGAATTTTTGTAGTGAATTCAACTATGCACGAATAACGTTCCGAACAGTTCTTAGATGCATTGGCAGGATAATGTCATCCATGAATCTCATTATGAATTCCTATTCTAATTTTTTTTTTGGTTAGAAGTGTCAGCTAATTACGCTATATAAAGGAACTCTTGCTCTCAATTTTCACAAGTTGCTCCATGCCCCCATCAATCGACTAGATCACAATGGTAGTTTTGTTGTTCTTCGATCTAGCCCTCTTCAGTCTCCTCAAACATAGAAGAAATGGTAGTATTCTTCTTCCCCCTCGGCCACTAGGTTTTCCCTTGATCAGTCACTTACACATGCTGATGCTAGATAACTCAGCCCCTCGTATTTTTCTTTGAAAACTCTCTCGGAAGTATGGTCCTCTCATGTCCTTGCGACTTGGATTTAGGTCAACCTTGGTAGTTTCTTCAGCAAAAATGGCTAAAGAGGTTATGAAAACCCATGACCTCGACTTCTGCAGTAGACCTACCTTATCTTATAATGGCTTAGATTTAACTTTTTCACCATATAATGCTCAGTGGAGAGAGGTTCGAAAAATATGTGTTGTTCATCTTTTTAATTCTAACAAACCGCAATTCTATCGTCCCATTCAAGAAGACGAAGTTACTCGTTTGATTACAAAAATATCCAAATTATCTATTGATTCTAAGCCTGTCAATTTGAGTGAAGCAACGATGTGTCTTACCTGTACAATAATTTGTAGAATAGGATTCAGCAAGAGGTATGAAGAAGAAGGAGCTGAAAGAAGTAGATTTCATGAGCTTCTTAATGAAAGCCAAGCCTTGACTACGACTTGCTTTATTTCTGACTATTTTTCGTACATGGATTGGGTAGATAAGTTATTTGGATTGCTCAATCGTCTTGAAAATTTTTTAAAAGAATTTGATATCTTTTATCAAGAACTCATTGATTAACATCTTGATCCAAATAAATCAAAACTTGAATAAGAAGACATAATCGATGTCTTATTACAAAAATGGAAAAATTGTGACTCTACAATTGATTTCATTGTGGATCGCATAAAAGCTGTGCTAATGGTCATCCTCACTCAAAAATTTACTTTAACTATAATATTATCATTAATTAATCTTATAGCTTCAACACCTTTGGAATATATATAAAATTACCTTATGTCTTTTTTTTTCCTTTTATGCAGAATGTGTTTATTGCTGGAACGGACACTAGCGCTGCCACTATGATTTGGGTCATGGCATTTTTGATAAAAAAATCCTAGGTGTTTGAAGAAAATTCAAGAGGAAGTCATAAGCCTGATAGGAAAAAAAAAAAGATTTGTAAATGAAGATGATATTTAAGGTTTAACTTATCTTAAAGCTGTAATAAAAGAGACATTGAGATTGCAACCAGTAGCTCCATTGTTAGTGCCACGAGAAACGATGCGAAAGTGCAATATAAACAGGTTTGAAATACCTGCCAAAACCTTAGTTTATGTGAATGCATGGGCAATCGGAGGAGACCCTGAAGCTTGGGAAAACCCAGAAGAATTATATCTGGAGAGATACATTGGCTGCACTGTTGACTACAAAGGATTAGACTTTGAGCTCATACCTTTTGGTGTCGGCTGAAGGGGTTGCCCCGGAATACATATGGGAGTTGCAACTGTGGAGCTTGCCCTTGCTAATCTTCTTTACAAATTTGACTGGGAAATGCCGACAGGGATGAACAAGGAAGACTTAGACTTTGATGTGATACCTGGTATCACTGTACACAAAAAAATGCTCTTTGCCTTGTGGCCAGCACGATTAATATTTAATGCATGTAAGGTTATGCTAGTAAATAACTTAATTTGCCGCTAACTTACTTTAGTTCTGGGTGTCAACAACATTTTGTGTTGTGTTTATAATAATTTCATATATGATAATATAGTTTTTAAGTTGTCTTCACTTCCAAGATTAGAGTCTAATGATTCTTAATTAAATTAACTTTAGTCTAAATTTGTCTCTGTATCTTCTTAATTGAAATATTATTTGTCCAAAAAAAAATTCTGATTCATGGCGTTAAAAAAAAAAAATTAAAGCTTTAGAAGAAACCCTAAAACAGAAAAGGTTACATCCAACAAGAAAGCTAAAGAAAGAAAAAACGTGTCTTCATGATTCATCATAGCATACAAAATTTGAATAGCAACAGGCAAGCATCATTTTCAGTACATAGCTAACTGCAGCAAATCCATAGACTAATAGACATGAAAGTAACAGCAAATTTATTTTCCTGTTGCCAAATAGTTTAACGTACATCGAAATCTTGAATTATGATACTCGAAGAGGTCATTAAATATATCACCAGATGCCTTATCTAATATTTGTGTAATTAAGTCACTTCTGTTTAATTTTTTATTAGAAATTCTCAATCATTTATTTTCGACGTAATTGAGTACTTCATATCAATCATTATCAAAGACAAATTACTTAATATATTTTAAACGTGTTCACATTTTTTTTGCAGATCATCAATTTAAACATGTTCAATCCAATTGTATTTTTCATCTTAATTTGGAGCTTAATCACGAAAAAGCAGACAAGGACGTGTTAGATAGTGAGTCAATATTACCATGTGAAGTGAAGGGTACTCCAATAATTGCAATGCAATGATTAAATAAATATTAAGTACAATTACGATAATTATAAGTTTTGGGCCATTACGACAGTCCCATAATGTAAAAGGATTCCAAAAAGCGCAATGCAATCATTTTTTTTTAAAGTTGAATTTTATTAACCACAAAACGGATATGTCACTGTTAGCCTCTAATTATAATTGTCAGAGACTTTCATTAGCATGAAGGACGGAAACAAATCAAATTACAAAGATCAAGCTGCTCAAAGAGACTATCAAATTACAAAGATCAAGCTGCTCAAAGAGACTTTGGCAGTTAACACGAAACAGACAGTAGCCGAATGTACAAAGTAAAGCTGCCTGAACAAAACCTGGCAACAGACGAAGAAGATGCAGTCAAAAACAGAACCACGCAGGCTTAATAACTATCTAAAATCAAGACATTAGAAAGCAACCCTGAACCTTATTTCTCATCCCAAAACAAAATTTGCGGATTTCTCAAGCTAAAATTGGGACATGATCACATGAGCTATTGGGCCCAAACTGAAGTCTTTGTTCGTCGTTGATGGTTCGTGGCCCTCGACAGTCTGTCATGCTATACTTTCCTTATGAATGTCCCTTTCAAACGCCTGTTGATCTTGACGCAAAGAAGCAATTTTCAAATATTTTGTGGTTGGAAGCATCGGCTAATTAGTCTATATAAGCAGACTCTTGCTCTCAATTTTCACAAGTTGCTCCATCAATCGAGTAGATCATAATGGTAGTGTTGCTGTTCTTTGTTCTAGCCCTCCCCAGCCTCCTCCTATTCATTCTCCTAAAACAAAGAAACAATGGAAATATTCTTCTTCCCCCTGGTCCGCCAGGTCTTCCCTTGATCGGTCACTTACACATGCAAATTCTAGATAACTCAGCCCCTCATATTTTTCTTTGGAAACTCTCTCAAAAGTATGGCCCTCTCATGTCCTTGCGATTTGGGTTTAGGTCAACCTTGGTAGTTTCTTCTGCAAAAATGGGTAAAGAGGTTATGAAAACTCATGACCTCGACTTCTGCAGTAGGCCTACTTCACGTATGGCACAAAAATTTTCTTATAATGGCTTAGATTTGGCTTTTTCACCGTATAATGCTTATTGGAGAGAGATGAGGAAAATATGCACTGTTCATCTCTTTAACTCTAATAGGGCGCAACTCTATCGTCCCATCCGAGAGGATGAAGTTGCTCGCTTGATTTCAAAAATATCCAAATTATCTGTGTATCCTAAGCTTGTCAATTTGAGTGAGGCAATGATGTGTCTTGGTAGTACAATAATTTGCAGAGTAGCATTCGGCAAGAGGTATGAAGAAGGAACTGAAAGAAGCAGATTTAATGGACTACTTAATGAATGCCAAGCTTTGTTCGCCAGCTTCTTTATTTCTGACTATTTTCCTTTTATGGGTTGGATTGATAGATTCTCTGGATTGCTCTGTCGTCTTGAAAAAAATTTTAAAGAATTTGATATCTTTTATCAAGAACTCATTGATGAACATCTTGATCCAAATAGGTCAAAACTCAAGCAAGAAGACATAATCGATGTCTTACTACGAATTTGGAAGGATCGTGACTTTGCGATTGATCTCAGTATGGATCACATAAAAGCTATATTAAAGGTGATCTTCACTTACTTTAATTATTAATATTAAGTATTATCATTAATTAATTATCTATATGTACACACCCCTTACGTCTCTTTTTTTTTTCTTTCTTTTGATACAGGATGTGTTTATTGCTGGAACAGATAGTAGCGCTGCAGTTGTGATTTGGGTCATGACTTATCTAATGAAAAATCCTAGATGTTTGAAAAAAATTCAAGAGGAAGTCATAAGTTTGATAGGAAAAAAAGGTTTTGTAAATGAAGATGATATTCAAAACTTAACTTATCTTAAAGCTGTAATAAAAGAAACATTCAGATTGCAACCAATAGCTCCATTGTTAATACCACGAGAAACAATACGAAAGTGTAACATAGGAGGATTTGAAATACCTACTAAAACCTTAGTTTATGTGAATGCGTGGGCAATTGGAAGAGACCCTGAAGCTTGGGAAAATCCAAAAGAATTTTATCCGGAGAGATTCATTGGTAGCTCTATTGACTACAAAGGGCTAGACTTTGAGCTCATACCATTTGGTGCTGGTCGAAGGGGTTGTCCTGGAATACATATGGGAGTTGCAACTGTGGAGCTCGTCCTTGCTAATCTTCTTTACAAATTTAAATGGGAAATGCCAGCCGGGATGAGTAACGATGACTTAGACTTTGATGTGAAACTTGGTTTGAGTGTACACAAAAAAAATGCTCTTTGCCTTGTGGCCAACGAGATCAATGTTTAATGCATGTAATGTTTTTTTTTTATTATTTTGAAATGCTTAATGCATTTAATTTTATACAATTAACTTAGTTTGCTACTAGCTTGTTCTAGTTTGGAGTGTCAACAATATTTTATGTTGTCTATGTTTAATAATAAATTTATGTATTTTTAATATCTTTTAAGTAGTCTTCGCTTCACTTTTCAAAAAAAAAATTATCTTCACTTCAAAGAATATAATCTAATAATCCTAAATTAATTAATTTAATTAAACTTTATTCGAGTAATCCATAATATTATAGTTGAGCGATCAATTCGATGCTTCTTAATTTTTTGAATTCTTAAATTAATAAATAAAGACGTTATTTATTGTTGATTTAAAGCTCTATTAAAATTTATAAATTTTTGGAGAAAAATACATAATTGGTTAATTTATATGACATGTATGTGTAGACACTCTATTTTGTCTAAAGTAATTTAAAGTAATTTTCTTTGATTATTTTTTTCATTTAATTTTAATTTAATTACTATTTTTGTTTTTAAATTAGATTTTTTTGGGCTTTCAAAACCCAAATATAAACTAAACAGTTGCTAAATAGACCTTTTTGAGTTTTTGAAACCCAAAAGTCATTTGGTCCAAAAAAATAAAAACCAAAAATAAAAAAAATATATTGACCTCGACTGTTGTGGCAGCTGGGGCTGGATTGTCAGGCAGTCATCCTTTCTCACCTAACCTAGCGCCTGTTTCTCCAAGAGGACTCCATTTCTAGTTAAGTTTTTCATCTTTTTGAATTTCTCTCTTTTTTTTCTCCCCTCAATTTGTGAAAGGTTAAGATCAACCTTGCTACCAAACCCAAAGATGCTGTCATTGGTAACATACAACCACCAATACGCTACCAATGGCACCAGGTAGGGAAATGGGATTTTCAAAATCCTTTCTCCTGTTTATAAAAAAGGAGAAGGGGAAGCCATTCTGAAGAGTAGAAAAACAAAAGGAGGGGGAAGGAAGAATAAAAAAAAGACAAACAATACAACCTAGATCTAGCAGCCAATCACCACAAACACAAAACATAAAAAATAATTTTTAATCTCGTTTTTCTTATATCTAGGAGAACAACAAACATAATATAAACGCCATATCAACAACCTTGTATAGACATCAGTATGCTGCTCCTGAAAAAAGATACATAAAACCAACTCTTGCACCCACAATAGCATACAGATAACATACTGGCAAACCCGCAGAGACCTAATGGCAGTCTTGGTCATAGACGGTAAAACAGCAATACAGCAGCAAGCTTGCTCATCACAGACAAACAACAACAATAAGAATCAGATAATGGAATCCCGAAGAATCAATAGGCAGTCACAGTCAAATAGAAATAAGACAGCATAATAGTTCCTGCTTTATGAAGTATATATGATAATTATAAGTTTAATATTTTCCTGAGAGGTGAGAATTAAGCATAAGCCCACTTATTGGCAAGCGTGATGAAAATTATTGAGCTCTGATTTTTTATATTACTAATTAGGTAACTTGAGATAACATGTCTTTTCAATTTGTGAGAATGCTGTTAATTCTGTTATTCATACATGACTTTAGTACATCAAATCCAATAAAAAATAGAACAAACGGGGCAGTATCATCAATAATTCATAATTTTTTCTATTATATATCAACGACAAAATAATTGGCAATTATTTGCCACGATCAGGAAAAAAAAAAAACCAGTACCGTTACCAAGCTGAACTGTTACTTTAGAGTTCTCCCAAGATTTTCAGAGATAGCTTCATGGTGTAGACTGCAATGCTATTCCCTTTGCATTTTGATTCTAGCCTATCCTCTTTTCCTCTTCTTTCTGAAACCAAGAAACCATAGCTAAAACCTTCTTCCCCTGCTCCTCCTGGCCTTCCTGTCATCGGTAACTTACACCAGCTTTCTCACGAATCAGTGATTATTGGAGGGAGATGAAGAAAATACCTGTTATCCATCTCTTTAACTATAGAGTTTAATATTCAACTTAAAGCTAATCGACAAAGATTAGAGAGAATTATCTTGAATATAAGGCCAATTAATAATAGACGAGAAGTCAAACTTGAATATAAAACCACAATAAACCCAAGATTTAAAAACACCACTCAACAGCAACTTTGTCATCCGATCAAGAATACAGGTTTCTCAAATGATTGAAAAAATATCCAACCATTCTTTGCTTCTGAATTTATCAACTTGAGTGAGGTAATGATTCGTTTAACAAGCACCATAATCTGCAGAGCAAGCTCTGGCAGAAGCTTAAATAGGCTTCCCGCTTACCTGGCTTCTCCTTTTTCAGTACAAAAGCTTTTCCATAATCTGGGTCGAGGAAGACGACGAATTCAGTAATTTTAGGAGAATGAGACGAAACCGGTTGATGGGGTTGCCAATATGCTGGTTTTAAAATGCATGGTCATTCACTCAAGGAATGACGGACTGTCATGCTATACTTTTCCTTACTAATGTCCCCTTCAAATGCCTATTGAACCTGAAATAAAAGAAGCAACTCTCAAATACTTATCCCAGCCCAGCGTCCCGAGCAGCACTTATACACATTGGCAGGATAATGCCATCCATGAATCTGATTATTAATTCCTATTTAAATTTTTTGGTTAGAAGTGTCGGCTAATTAGTCTGTATAAGGGGACTCTTGCTCTCAAGTTTCACAAGTTGCTCCATCGATTGAGTAGATCACAATGCTAGTATTCTTGTTCTTTGTTCTAGCTCTCCCCAGTCTCTTCCTATTTATTCTCCTAAAACATAGATACAACGCCAATATTCTTCTTCCCCCCGGCCCACCAGGTCTTCCTTTGATCGGTCACTTAACACATGCGGACCCTAGATAACTCAACCCCTGATCATATTTTGCTTTGCAAACTCTCTCAAAAGTAAGGCCCTCTCCAGGGCAGGCTTTAGCATAAAGCCACCGAAGCCTTTGCTTAAGACCCTACAAGTTTATAGGCCCATAATTTTATATAATATAATTAACTATATTAAATATATATAAAAATTAAAATAATTAATAAAATATTTTTTAAATTAAGTATTTAGTAAATTTTTATTTTCTCTAACTTCCTACTTCCTATTAATTTTCAACTATTTATCTCACTACCTCATTTTGTAAAAGTCAAAATAATTAATAAAATTACATTTCACTTTCCCAATTAAGGGCCTAATAAATTTTTATTTTTTATCATTTCCTAATTCTCATAATACTAATAATTTTTAATTATTTTTTCTATTCTCAATAAACGTAATATATTTTTAATGATTTTAAACTAAGGTTAATTTTTTTTAATTTTAATAAAAAAGATCTTATTTAAATATTTAAACGTTTTAAATTTTTAAAAGTATTGAATCCCCCCTGGCCCTCTCATGTCCTTGCGACTTGGGTTTAGGTTAATTTTGGTAGTTTCTTCAGCAAAAATGGCTAAGGAGGTTCTGAAAACCCATGACCTCGACTTCTGCAGCAGGCCTACTTTACGTGGGGCACCAAAGTTATCTTATGGTTTAGATTGGGGTTTTGCAACTTCTAGTGCTTATTGGAGAGAGATTAGAAATATATGTGTTGTTCATCTCTTCAACTCTAATAGAGCACAACTCTATCGGTCCATCTAAGAAGATGAAGTTGCTCGCCTGATTGCAAAAATATCCAAATTATCTGTTGATTCTAAGCCTGTCAATTTGAGTGAGGCAATGGCTTATCTTACCAGTACAATAATTTGTAGAGTAGGATTTGGCAAGAGGCATGAAGAAGAAGGAATTGAAAGAAGAAGATTTCATGAACTACCAAATGAAAACCAAACCTTCTTTTCGAGCTTCTTTATTTCTGACTATTTTCCTTCCATGGGTTGGATTGATAGATTTTTTAGATTGCTTAGTTGTTTTGGAAAAAATTTCAAAGAACTTAAAACTTTCTATCAAGAACTCATTAATAAGCATCTTGATCCAAATAAGTCAAAACTCGAGTCAGAAAACATAATCGATATCTTCCTACAAATCTAGAAAGATCATGATTTTGCGGTTGATCTCACTATAGATCATAAAAAAGCAGTGTTAATGGTAATCTTCATTTACTTGAATTATTAATATTACGTATTTTCATTAATTAATTGTTTATACACACACACCTTATGTCTTTTTTGTTCTTTCTTTTATGTAGAATGTGTTTGCCGTTGGACCAAACACTAACGCTGTCATCGTGATTTGAAATCATAATCTTTCTAATGAAAAATCCTAGATGTTTAAAGAAAATTCAAAAAGAAGTCAGAGATTTGACAACAAAAAACGATTTTGTAAATGAAGATAATATGCAAGAATTAACTTATCTTAAAGCTGTAATAAAAGAAACACTCAGATTGCAACCAATAACGCCATTGTTAGTGCCACGAGGAACAATACGAAAGTGTAACATAGACATATATGAAATACCTGCCAAAACCTTAGTTTATGTGAATGCATGGACAATCGGAAGAGACCTTGAAGGTTGGAAAAATCTAGCAAAATTTTATCCAGAGAGATTTATTGGCAGCTCTATTGACTACAAAGGGCTAGACTTTGAACTCGTACTGTTTGGTGCTGGTCGAAGAGGTTGTCCTAGAATACATATGGGAGTATCAACTTTGGAGCTTGCCCTTGCCAATCTTCTTTACAAATTTGATTGGGAAATGCCGGCCGTAATGAATAAAGAAGACTTTGATGTGATACCTGGTATGCTAAAGAAAAACCATGAAAATCAACACAGAAAAGATGACATCTAGCAATAAAGCTAAAGAAAGAAAAAACTTGTGGTCGTGATTCATCTTAGATATAACATCATGTGAATAGCAATAGATAAAAAAGAGGAGCAATATTCAACAATGCAAGTGTCAGCTTGCATTAAATTTTTTAGTTAGAAGTGTCTGCTAATTAGTGTATATAAGGGGACTCTTGCTCTCAATTGTCACAAGTCGCTTCATCAATCGATTATATCAAAATGGTAGTTTTGTTGTTCTTTGTTCTAGCCCTCCCCAGTCTCTTCCTATGCATTCTGCTAAAACATAGAAGGAACGGCAGTATTCTTCTTCCCCCTGGCCCGCCAGGCCTTCCCTTGATCGATCACTTACACATGCAGATGCTAGATAACTCAGCCCTTCATATTTTTCTTTGGAAACTCTCTCAAAAGTATGGCCCTCTCATGTCCTTGCGATTTGGATTTAGGCCAACCTTGGTAGTTTCTTCAGCAAAAATGGCTAAAGAGGTTATGAAAACACATGACCTTGACTTTTGCAGTAGGCCTACTTTACATGGGTCATATAAATTATCTTACAAAGGTTTAGATTTGGTTTTTTCACCGTATACTGCTTATTGGAGGGAGATCAGAAAAATATGTGTTGTTCATCTCTTTAACTCCAACAGGGTGCAACTCTATCGTCCCATTCGAGAAGATGAAGTTTCTCGCCTGATTGCAAAAATATCCAAATTATCTGTTGATTCTAAGCCTGTCAATTTGAGTGAGGCAATGATGTGTCTTACCAGTACAATAATTTGCAGAGTAGGATTCGGCAAGAGGTATGAAGACAAAGGAACTGAAAGAAGCAGATTCCATGAGATGCTTAATGAAGCCCAAGCCCTGTTCGTGGAATTCTTTATTTCTGATTATTTTCCTTTCATGAATTGGGTTGATAGAATCTCCGGATTGCTCAAGCATGTTGAAAATTTTTTTAAAGAATTTGATACCTTCTATCAAAAACTCATCGACGAGCATCTTGATCCAAATAGGTCAAAATTGGAGCAAGAAGACATAATCGATGTCTTACTACAAATTTGGAAGGATCGTGAATTTGCGGTTGATCTCACTATAGATCACATAAAAGCTGTGCTAATGGTCAATCCTCACTCAAAAATTTACTTTATTATAGTATTAAGTATTATCATTAATTAATTTTATAGCTTCAACATTCTTGGAATATATATATATTACCTCATGTCTTTTTTTCTTTCTCTTATGTAGAATGTGTTTGTTGCTGGAACGGACACTAGCGCTGCCAGTGTGATTTGGGTCATGACCTTCCTAATGAAAAATCCTAGGTGTTTGAAGAAAGCTCAAGAGGAAGTGAGAAGTTTGATGGGGAAAAAAGATTTTGTAAATGAAGATGATACTCAAGCCTTAACTTATCTTAAAGCTGTGATAAAAGAAACATTCAGATTGCAAGCAATAGTTCCATTGTTGGTGCCACGAGAAACAATGCGAAAGAGCAACATAAGCGGATATGAAATACCTGCCAAAACCTTAGTTTATGTGAATGCGTGGGCAATTGGAAGAGACCCTGAAGCTTGGGAAAACCCAGAAGAATTCTATCCGGAGAGATTCATTGGCAGCTCTATTGACTATAAAGGACTAGACTTCGAGCTCATACCTTTTGGTGCCGGTAGAAGGGGTTGTCCCGGAATACATATGGGAGTTGTGACTGTGGAGCTTGCCCTTGCTAATCTTCTTTACAAATTTGATTGGGAAATGCCAACAGGGATGAACAAGGAAGACTTAGACTTTGATGTGATACCCGGTATCACTACACACACAAAAAATGCTCTTTGCCTTGTGGCCAAAGAAATTAATGTTTAATGCATGTAAGGTTATCCTAGTAACTTAATTGCTGCTAGCTTGCTCTAGTTTGGAGTGTCAACAACATTTTATGTTGTGTATGTTTTATAATAAATCCATGTTTGTTAATGTTAATTTTTAAGTTGTTTTTGTTTCAAAAACGATAACCTAATGATCATTAATTAATGTAATGTAATTTAACTTTCTTTTGAGTAATCCATGATATTCTAGTTGAGTGATCAATTCAATGTTTTTTAAGTTTCCGAATTCTTAAATTAATACAAGGAGACATCACTTATTGACTTGAAACTCATTTAAATCAATTAAATTTGTCTCTATAACTTTTTTGTTGAAATAGTATTTACTGATAAATAAAGTTGCCAAAAATCAAAGTAACAAAACGCTTAAATTAAAATAAATTAAGGAATAATATTCAAAAAAAATATTTAAATTATTTTGAAAATTTTAAATAAGTCATTGTATTTTTATTTTAAATTAAATAAGACTTTATGACTAATAATTAACTTAATTAAAATACTATTTATCATTTTATATCACTTGACACTAATATAGCATGCTAATATATCATAATTGATAATAATATGATATGATGATATATCATAATTGATAATGACGTGACGTGTTAATTTACCATGATAACATGATCATGTGGTATTTTTCATCCTCCACATCAACGTCATGTGGATATAAAATGACAGACGACATTTTGACTAATGATAATTAATCATTCATTAGTTATATGGATTTATTTGACTTGAAATAAAAGTATTGAACACAATAAAAAATAAAAACTTATTTAAATTTTTTTAAATAATTTAGAGACTTATTTGACCATTATATCATAAATTAAATATCAAAAGTAAATAATTTTCTATGTTTACTCGAATACAATAACAAATGTTGTCCGTTTAAACGTTAACATTTCTTATTATCGTAAGGTGTATGAAACCTATGATGCACTTGAATCAGAGTAGAAAGAGCAAAGATATATGACACTCACATCAGCTTAAATTCACAAATTAAGAGAAATTTGTACCAATGAGAAACTAAATACTTTCAAGAACAAAATGGTCAAGAGAAAACCAAGTTTTTTTGACAAATCTCTTTTTTTTTTCTCATATGAAGAAAAAATTTTAGATAAAATTATTTTTTGAACCGTTTTTTTTTTCAATGTAAATAAGAAATGCATCACTGATAGGCTGCTAGCTACCTAGCAAAGCTTCCAATTTCCATGGCGAGGAGACGTAAGGAATCCTTCTCGGTGAAGCGTTTTGTGACAGCATTGGACTTAATTTGTGGGGCTCGAGCCCATTAATGAACAACCCTCCCCCTGATTGGCGAGATAATATCAACCATATGGATCTGATCATTAATATCAACCATATGAATCTGATCATTAATATCAGCCATATGAATCTGATCATTAATTTTTATTAAAAAAATTTTGGTCAAAAGAGTTGGCTAATTAGTTCTTTATTAGGGGACTCTTGCCCTCAATTTTCACAAGTTGTTTCACTAGATCACAATGGTAGTGTTGCTGTTCTTCGTTCTAGCCCTCCCCACCCTCTTCCTATTCATTCTCTTAAAACAAAGAAATAATGGCAATATTCTTCTTCCCCCAGGCCCGCCAGGTCTTCCCTTGATCGGTCACTTGCATATGGGAGTATCAACTTTGGAGCTTGCCCTTGCCAATCTTCTTTACAAATTTGATTGGGAAATGCCGGCCGGGATGAATAAAGAAGACTTTGATGTGATACCTGGTATGCTAAAGAAAAACCATGAAAATCAACACAGAAAAGATGACATCTAGCAATAAAGCTAAAGAAAGAAAAAACTTGTCGTCGTGATTCATCTTAGATATAACATCATGTGAATAGCAATAGACAAACATCATTTTCAATTAGCTGGATTCATGTACAATAGATGTTAATATATAATTAAACATCACTGCAGCAAATCCATAGGCAGGAAAGCATCAACACTTGTCTTCTTCTTTTCTAGTTTCCAACTAGTACGTCGTACAGCAAGAGCTTGAACCACGTGAATCATAGAATTCACTAATTACGATACTAGATGCGACATTTTCTTTGTACTTCTTTAATATTTGTGTAATTAGGTCGATTCTGTTTAATTTTTTATTGAAAGTAACTAATGATTCATTTTGGGCCCAATAGAGTACTCTATATATTATAGTCTTAATCAAAGACAAATTACTTCAAAATATTTAATTTATGTTCGAATCAAAATTCTCCATCTAATTAACTCATACTACATGTGAACCGGTAATTATTGGATTTAGGCCTTTATCGTTTCTCAATAATGCAGATGGATAGGCATAGAGGAATCAAAATCTTGGATTGGCCTGCGAGATTTCACCTTTCATTATTGAACCCATATCGCGAAAATTCAACAATGAAGACGTATGGTTCCTACTGCAATGGACCACTAACCAGTCTAAAGATCAAATGATGCCGTGAAGGACTGAAGGATTCTGATGGAGAGGGTGACGTTAAGGAGAAGCTAAACATTCTGCTTCTTTGACACTTGGTTCCAGCTTTATGAATTTCTGTATAACATTATATTTACCAGAGACGCGAGAATCAAGCATAAGCCAATTATTGGCAAGCGTGAGGAAATTTGTACATTTTCTTTGTTGACCATACAACCTGGAACCACCAATCTCAACGTTCATTCCAAAACAAAACAAACAGCAAATAATCCGTGAACAAAGCAACAGCATATTCCTGAAGAGAAATCTTTTGATAGGTTTGAAGGGTTTAAGACCCCGTCCGCATGTAGGATGGTGCGGTAAATCTTTTGGTAATTGTACAATATTACTTACTATCCAAATCAAGTATTGATGTTATTGAAAATCGTTTTTTAATTGAAAGAGACTTGGAACGGCCGGCACTTTGATTGAAGAGGTTAATAAATCACTTTTCAAAAACAAATCTTCCTAAGAACTCAAAATCCTAAACAAAATCGAGAAAATTAACTTGCGTTTGGCCTTTTCTGGAAACGACAGCAGCTCACCGTGACATTTCAATAAAAAATAGAACAAATGGAGCAGTAACAACAATAATTCATAAATTTTTTTTTACTATATATCACGATCAGGGAAAAAAACAGTAGTGTTACCAAGCTGACTATAATGTAGAATGACGGACCTTCATTACATTACGTTTCCTTATTAATTTCCCCTTCAAATGCCTATTGTTCCTGACATAAAGAAGCAATTTCAAATATTTATTCCTTCCTATATTTATCTTGGTACAAAAAAGAGGAGCAATATTCAACAATGCAAGTGTCAGCTTGCATTAAATTTTTTAGTTAGAAGTGTCTGCTAATTAGTGTATATAAGGGGACTCTTGCTCTCAATTGTCACAAGTCGCTTCATCAATCGATTATATCAAAATGGTAGTTTTGTTGTTCTTTGTTCTAGCCCTCCCCAGTCTCTTCCTATGCATTCTGCTAAAACATAGAAGAAACGGCAGTATTCTTCTTCCCCCTGGCCCTCCAGGCCTTCCCTTGATCGGTCACTTACACATGCAGATGCTAGATAACTCAGCCCCTCATATTTTTCTTTGGAAACTCTCTCAAAAGTATGGCTCTCTCATGTCCTTGCGACTCGGATTTTGGTTAACGCTGGTAGTTTCTTCAGCGAAAATGGCTAAAGAGGTTATGAAAACACATGACCTTGACTTTTGCAGTAGGCCTACTTTACATGGGTCATATAAATTATCTTACAAAGGTTTAGATTTGGCTTTTTCACCGTATACTGCTTATTGGAGGGAGATCAGAAAAATATGTGTTGTTCATCTCTTTAACTCCAACAGGGTGCAACTCTATCGTCCCATTCGAGAAGATGAAGTTTCTCGCCTAATTGCAAAAATATCCAAATTATCTGTTGATTCTAAGCCTGTCAATTTGAGTGAGGCAATGATGTGTCTTACCAGTACAATAATTTGCAGAGTAGGATTCGGCAAGAGGTATGAAGACGAAGGAACTGAAAGAAGCAGATTCCATGAGATGCTTAATGAAGCCCAAGCCCTGTTCGTGGAATTCTTTATTTCTGATTATTTTCCTTTCATGAATTGGGTTGATAGAATCTCCGGATTGCTCAAGCGTGTTGAAAAAAATTTTAAAGAATTTGATACCTTCTATCAAAAACTCATCGACGAACATCTTGATCCAAATAGGTCAAAATTGGAGCAAGAAGACATAATCGATGTCTTACTACAAATTTGGAAGGATCGTGAATTTGCGATTGATCTTACTATAGATCACATAAAAGCTGTGCTAATGGTCAATCCTCACTCAAAAATTTACTTTATTATAGTATTAAGTATTATCATTAATTAATTTTATAGCTTCAACATTCTTGGAATATATATATATTACCTCATGTCTTTTTTTCTTTCTCTTATGTAGAATGTGTTTGTTGCTGGAACGGACACTAGCGCTGCCAGTGTGATTTGGGTCATGACCTTCCTAATGAAAAATCCTAGGTGTTTGAAGAAAGCTCAAGAGGAAGTGAGAAGTTTGATGGGGAAAAAAGATTTTGTAAATGAAGATGATACTCAAGCCTTAACTTATCTTAAAGCTGTGATAAAAGAAACATTCAGATTGCAAGCAATAGTTCCATTGTTGGTGCCACGAGAAACAATGCGAAAGAGCAACATAAGCGGATATGAAATACCTGCCAAAACCTTAGTTTATGTGAATGCGTGGGCAATTGGAAGAGACCCTGAAGCTTGGGAAAATCCAGAAGAATTCTATCCGGAGAGATTCATTGGCAGCTCTATTGACTATAAAGGACTAGACTTCAAGCTCATACCTTTTGGTGCCGGTAGAAGGGGTTGTCCCGGAATACATATGGGAGTTGTGACTGTGGAGCTTGCCCTTGCTAATCTTCTTTACAAATTTGATTGGGAAATGCCAACAGGGATGAACAAGGAAGACTTAGACTTTGATGTGATACCCGGTATCACTACACACAAAAAAAATGCTCTTTGCCTTGTGGCCAAAGAAATTAATGTTTAATGCATGTAAGGTTATCCTAGTAACTTAATTGCTGCTAGCTTGCTCTAGTGTTGAGTGTCAACAACATTTTATGTTGTGTATGTTTTATAATAAATCCATGTTTGTTAATGTTAATTTTTAAGTTGTTTTTGTTTCAAAAATGATAACCTAATGATCATTAATTAATGTAATGTAATTTAACTTTCTTTTGAGTAATCTATGATATTCTAGTTGGGTGATCAATTCAATGTTTTTTAAGTTTCCGAATTCTTAAATTAATACAAGGAGACGTCACTTATTGACTTGAAACTCATTTAAATCAATTAAATTTGTCTCTATAACTTTTTTGTTGAAATAGTATTTACTGATAAATAAAGTTGCCAAAAATCAAAGTAACAAAACACTTAAATTAAAATAAATTAAGGAATAATATTCAAAAAAATATTTAAATTATTTTGAAAATTTTAAATAAGTCATTGTATTTTTATTTAAAATTAAATAAGACTTTATGACTAATAATTAACTTAATTAAAATACTATTTATCATTTTATATCACATAACACTAATATAGCATGTTAATATATCATAATTGATAATGATGTGATATGATGATATATACTAATTGATAATGACGTGACGTGTTAATTTACTATAATAACATGATCATGTGGTATTTTTTATCCTCTACATCAACGTCATGTAGATATAAAATGACAGGTGAGATTTTGACTAATGACAATTAATCATTCATTAGTTATATAGATTTATTTGACTTGAAATAAAAGTATTGAACACAATGAAAAATAAAAACTTATTTAAATTTTTTTAAATAATTTAGAGACTTATTTGACCATTATATCATAAATTAAATATCAAAAGTAAATAATTTTCTATGTTTACTCGAATACAATAACAAATGTTGTCCGTTTAAACATTAACATTTCTTATTATCGTAAGGTGTAAGAAACCTATGATGCACTTGAATCAGAGTAGAAAGAGCAAAGATATATGACACTCACATCAGCTTAAATTCACAAATTAAGAGAAATTTGTACCAATGCAAAACTAAATACTTTCAAGAACAAAATGGTCAAGAGAAAACCAAGTTGTTTTTACAAATCTCTTTTTTTTTTCTCATATGAAGAAAAAATTTTAGATAAAATTATTTTTTGAACCGTTTTTTTTTTCAATGTAAATAAGTAATGCATCACTGATAGGCTACTAGCTACCTAGCAAAGCTTCCAATTTTCATGGCGAGGAGACGTAAGGAATCCTTCTCGGTGAAGCGTTTTGTGACAGCATTGGACTTAATTTGTGGGGCTCGGGCCCATTAATGAACAACCCTCCCCCTGGTTGGCGGGATAATATCAGCCATATGAATATGATCATTAATATCAGCCATATGAATCTGATTATTAATATCAACCATATGAATCTGATCATTAATTCTTATTAAAAAAATTTTGGTCAAAAGAGTTGGCTAATTAGTTCTTTATTAGGGGACTCTTGCCCTTAATTTTCACAAGTTACTTCACTAGATCATAATGGCAGTGCTGCTGTTCTTCGTTCTAGCCCTCCCCACCCTCTTCCTATTCATTCTCTTAAAACAAAGAAATAATGGCAATATTCTTCTTCCCCCAGGCCCGCCAGGTCTTCCCTTGATCGGTCACTTGCATATGCAGATGCTTGATAACACAGCCCCTCATATTTTGTTTTGCAAACTCTCTCGCAAGTATGGCTCTCTCATGTCCTTGTGACTTGGATTTAGGTTAACCCTGATAGTTTCTTCAGCAAAAATGGTTGAAGAGGTTATGAAAACCCATGATCTCGACGTCTGCAGTAGGCTAACTTTATGTGGAGCGCAGAAATTTTCTTATAATGGTTTAGATTTGGCTTTTTCACAGTATAATGCTTATTGGCGAGAGATTAGGAAAATATGTGTCGTTCATCTCTTTAATTCTAATAGAGTGCAACTATTTCGTCTCATCCGAGAAGATGAAGTTAATGGCTTGATTACAAAAATATCCAAATTATCTGTTGATTCTAAGGTTGTCAATTTGAGTGAGGCAATGATGTATCTTACCAGTACCATAATTTGTAGAATAGGATTCGACAAAAGGTACGAAGAAGTAGGAACTGAAAGAAGCAGGTTTCATAGGTTGCTTAATGAAAGCCAATCTTTGCTCGCGAGCTTCTTTATCTCTGATTATTTTCCTTCCATGGGTTGGGTAGATAGATTCTCTGGATTACTCAGTAGTCTTGAAAAAAATTACAAAGAATTTGATATCTTCTATCAAGAACTAATTAGTGAACATCTTGATCTGAATAGATCAAAATCGGAGCAAGAGGATATAGTCAATGTCTTACTACAGATCTGGAAAGATCGTGACTTTGCAATTAATCTCACTATGGATCACATAAAAGTTGTGCTAATGGTCATTTTCACTTAATTATAATATTAAGTATTATCATTAATTTATTTTATAGCTTCACGCCATAGGAAAATATATATGCCTTATGTTTTTTTTTATTTCTTCTATGCAAAATGTGTTTATTGCTGGAATGGATACTAGCGTTGCCACCGTGATTTGGGTCATGACCTTCCTAATGAAAAATCCTAGGTGCATGAAGAAAGTTCAAGAGGAAGTTAGAAGTTTGATAGGAAAAAAAGGATTTTGTAACTGAAGATGATGCTCAGGGCCTAACTTATCTTAAAGCTGTGATAAAAGAAACATTTAGATTTTCAACCAATAGCTCCATTATTAGTGCCGCGAGAAACAATGCGAAAATGCAGCATAGGTGGGTATGACATACTTGCCAAAACCTTAGTTTATGTGAATGCATGGGCGGTGGGAAGAGACCCTGAAGCTTGGGAAAACCCAAAAGAATTCTATCCGGAGAGATTCATTGGCAGCTCTATTGACTATAAAGGACTAGACTTCGAGCTCATACCTTTTAGTGCCGGTAGAAGGGGTTGTCTCGGAATACATATGGGAGTTGCGATTATGGAGCTTGCCCTTGCTAATCTTCTTTACAAATTTGACTGGGAAATGCCAACAGATATGAACAAGGAAGACTTAGACTTTGATGTGATACCCGGTATCACTGCACACAAAAAAAATGCTCTTTGCCTTGTGGCCAAAGAAATTAATGTTTAGTGCATGTAAGGTTATCCTAGTAACTTAATTGCTGCTAGCTTGCTCTAGTTTGGAGTGTCAACAACATTTTATGTTGTGTATGTTTTATAATAAATCCATGTTTGTTAATGTTAATTTTTAAGTTGTTTTTGTTTCAAAAACGATAACCTAATGATCATTAATTAATGTAATGTAATTTAACTTTCTTTTGAGTAATCCATGATATTCTAGTTGAGTGATCAATTCAATGGTTTTTAAGTTTCCGAATTCTTAAATTAATATAAGGAGACGTCACTTATTGACTTGAAACTCATTAAATCAATTAAATTTGTCTCTATAACTTTTTTGTTGAAATAGTATTTATTGATAAATAAAGTTGCCAAAAATCAAAGTGACATATTAGAAAAAACCTTGAAACTCGAAACAGAAAAGGTTACATGCAGCAAGGAAGCTAAAGAAAGAAAAAAATGAGCCTTCATGTTTAATCATGTTGTAATGTGCGGTACTGGAGTTCGATTGCTAGACGTGGAAATTTAAGAGTCGTTACTAATCTTTTTTATTTAGATGTGATTGGTCACCTATTAACTTTGTTATAATCGATGAAGTCCTAAATTGGCTTTAAATCCATCGAAAGAACAATAAACTGATCTACGATTTATTAGAGTTGGGTTCGGGAGTACGATTTTGTATAAAGAAGGATTGGCACCCCTATGACGCCCGTTTCAGGAACGGTATCACTTAATTATATGTTATTCTAAACCATTGATTTTATTCTTATGTTTTCCTATTTATTATTTATTTACTTAATTCTCTATTTTATTAAGAAATTAAAACATTTTATTCGATGTTACAAGTGCACATGATGCAATTATGAAATGATGTCATGATTTACCAATTTAAAATAATGAAAAGCAAAAACTTTGTATTGAAAAATCATTCATAGACTATTCCAATACTTTGGTAAAGTCTCAAAGTTTTTCTTACCTATGGATATTTCTGGAAGAACTCGTCTCTACAAGTCTTTCAAGAAAATTTCATCATTGGGATTCTTGTCCCTTTAATAAACTAAACATGTCGTATGCTATGCCAAAATAAATTATAAATGATGTTACATGAGCATGTTCATGAACATAATTTTGTTGATTACAATTTATATATATTAAATGTTTTAATATAATTAAATAAACCATTTATTTATTTGTTTACATTATATATCTTTTAAAGAACATTTTATTTAAATATATGTATTTGCCTCATTTATTTTGACTATATATATTTTTTAAGAAACATTCTATTTAAATTGATAATAATTTTTTTAATTAATATTAGAGGTTAATATTATTTTATTTTATTGAACTATTTTTTATTGGACAAACAATTAATCTTTTATTTGCAATCTATTTTTCTTAAATTAACTAGTAACCATATCAAATTTAATTTCAGATGGAATATTATATAAATTTATTTATGTATGAATTTAAGGTAATTGCATGAATTAACAGAATATTAGAATACGAAATTAGGATTTATCTCGACACTTTGGAGAAAAACCTAATTATATTCCGTTCTTAGGAGGCATCCCGAAAATGGCAACACTTTGCCTTTTTGAATGAAATTCCATCATCGAAATTAATCCAAAGCAACCACTTTATTACTGTCTATATTTATATATTAATTAACCCCCTTTTGTGAATAAATATTTATATTTATATCATTTTATTTTTTTTGTTATATATTTATGCTATTTTTAGTAATTTACCTAACCTACTTTTCATGACCAAATGTACTTTTTTTCCATTTACTTAACTCACTTTCTTATGACTGCATATTTTATTATTATTTTTACTTCTTACCTAAGCTATTTTTCTTATGACTATATATATATATATATTACATATTTATATATTTTCCTTTAGTTAAATTAATTTTTCCTAACTAGATATTATTTTACTTACTTAGTTCTATATTTTTATTGCTAAGTATTTATTTATTTCTCTCATATACTTATATTTCAACCTAGATCTACAATTATTATTTTTTAGATTTGACATTCATTTTCTTGTTTTATGCATATATTTTACCCAACTAACTTATTATTTTATAGCTAAATATTTATCTATTTTTTCATTCACAGCTTTATATATATTTTTTTTACTTTTATTTTCCTACTCTAAAACATCCTTATTTAGCTAAAGAATTTTCAAAATCCTTCCTCCCTGTTTGCTGCATTTGAAATTTATTTTTTTCTTTAATTTTTTTATTTATTTATAAAATTGAAAGATAATACAGTAAAAACGAGTGTCTACAATTACCAGACCCAATGGTTATTTAATATTAGACCCAATAGTAAGTTTCCCATTACCAGGCCCTAGACAGTTTCATAAGACCTGGCCTAGACCCAATTTAAATGATTACTAAAATAAAAGATGTAAAAATAAAAATATAAAATAAAATAAAAAGAACATATACAGTAATAAAAACAGTGTCTACAAATCATAGCAAACATTATTTGAATTGCAATAGACAAGCATCATTTCAAATACATATAGAGCTAACTGCAGCAAATCCGTAGCCAGGAAAATAACAGCAAAAGCTTGGACTATGATCATGTAAAAGCTGACATTTTTCTTGTATTTATCTAATATTTGTGTAATTAATTAAGTCAATTTTGTTTAATTTTTAATTAGACGTACCCAATAATTCAATTTGGACGTAATTGACTACTATATACCAGTCATAATCAAAGATAAATTACTTAAAAAATATGTTAAATGTGTTCACAACCAAGTTCTCCATCTAATTAATGTCATAATATATAATCTGTTAGGAGATTATCAATATAAACATGTTTCATCTTAATTTAGTGCTTAATCATCAAAAAGCCGACAAGGACCTTATATAGTGTAAAGGCTAGCTTGGACTGAACGGCTGGAGCATAACCACCTCATCAAAGTTTCGACACAGCTGCGAGCCTGCAAGTTGTCAAATTACTTAAAAAATATGTTAAATGTGATCACAGCCAAGTTCTCCATCTAATTAATCTCATAATATATAATTTGTTAGGAGATTATCAATTTAAACATGTTTCATCTTAATTTGGTGCTTAATCATCAAAAAGCTGACAAGGACCTTAAATATTGTAAAGGCTATCTTGGACTGGACGGCTGGAGCATAACCACCTCATCAACGTTTCGACACAGCTGCAAGCCTGCAAGTTTTCACCTTTCATTATTGAATTCCTATTGTTCTTTGGAGTCCCAGAAGAATACTAGCAGTACTCCTTTTAGATTAACCATATATATTTGAGTATACACTTTTAATTTTTATTATTTTTTCTCTTAATGTGATGAAATTTATTAAATCATATATCGATAAATGATCTGTCAATTTATAAATTTATTCGTTAACTACAATATTTCAAATTGGATTAATGTCAAATTAGGAAGGATAAAGTACTAAGGCAAGAAGTGTTGCTCAGTAAACATTTTTTTAATTTTTAAACCATTTTGTAAAGGAGAAAATTCAAGAATCAAGACGTATGGTTCCCTGATGTAATAGATCACTAACCAGTCCAAACATCAATGATGATGTGAAGGACTGATGGAGAGAGTAAACAATCTGCTTCTTTGACACTTAGTTCCTACTTTATGAATTTTACATGATAAGTGTAATTTTATATTTACCAGAGACGTGAGAATTAAGCATAAGCCCGCTGATTGGCAAGAGTGAGGAAATTCGATTGGATTATACATTATAAGAAAGCTCTGAATTTTTTATTTATTTCTAAGTCGAGTAACTTGAGATAAGATATCTTTTTCAACTAGTGAGAGTGCTGCTAATCCTATTGTTCATACAGGACTTTAGTACACCAAATCCCATAAAAAAGAAACAATTTTCGAATATTTATATCCCTTCCTATAATTAGCTAAGCACCAAAAAAAGGAGCAATTCAACTACGCAAGAATAGCGTTCTGAGCAGTACTTAGGTACATCGGCAGGATAATGTCATCCATGAATCTCATTATTAATTACTATTAAAAATTTTTTATTAGAAGTGTCGGCTAATTTTTTTTTCTCAGTCGGTTAATTAGGCTATATAAAGGGACTCTTGCACTCAATTTTCACAAGTTGCTTCATCGATTGAGTAGATCACAATGGTAGTGTTGTTGTTCTTTGTCCTAGCCGTCCCCAGCCTCTTCCTATTCTTTCTCCTAAAACATAGAAACGATGGCAATATTCTTCTTCCCCCTGGCCCGCCAGGTCTTCCCTTGATCGGTCATTTACACCTGCAGATGCTTGATAACTCAGCCCATCATATTTTTCTTTGGAAACTCTCTCAAAAGTATGGTCCTCTCATGTCCCTACGACTTGGATTTAGGCCAACCCTGGTTGTTTCTTCAGCAAAAATGGCTAAAGAGGTTATGAAAACCCATGACCTCGACTTCTGCAGTAGGCCTACTTTACGTGGGACGCAAAAATTATCTTATAATAACTTAGATTTCGCTTTTACGCCGTATAATGGTTATTGGAGGGAGATCAGGAAAATATGTGTTGTTCATCTCTTAAACTCCAACAGGGTACAACTTTATCGTCCTATCCAAGAAGATGAAGTTGCTCGTCTGATTACAAAAATATCCAAATTATCTATTGATTCTAAGCTTGTCAATTTGAGTGAGGCAATGATATGTCTTACCTCTGCAATAATTTGCAGAGTAGGATTTGGCAAGAGGTTTGAAGAAGAAGGAACTAAAAGAAGCAGATTTCATGGGCTACTTAATGAAAGCCAAGCCATGATCGCGACCTACTTTTTTTCTGACTATTTTCCTTTCATGAGTTTGGTAGATAGATTCTCTGGATTACTCGATCGACTTGAAAAAAAATTTAAAGAATTTGACATCTTCTATCAAGAACTCATTGATGAGCATCTTGATCCAAATAAATCAAAACTCGAGCAAAATGACATAATTGATGTTTTACTACAAATTTCGAAAGATCGTGACTTTGGAATTGATCTTACTATGGACCACATAAAAGCTGTGCTAATGGTCATTCTCTCTCAAAAATTTACTTTAACTATAATATTAAGCATTATCATTATTAATCTTATAGCTTCAGCACCTTTAATATATATATATATATATATATATATATATATATATATATATAATTTCTTCATGTCTTTTTTTTTTCTTTTATGCAGAATGTGTTTATCGCGGGAACAGATACTAGTGCTGCCACTGTGATTTGGGTCATGACATTCCTAATAAGAAATCCTAGATGCTTGAAGAAAGTTCAAGAGGAAATCAGAAGCTTGACAGGAAAAACAAGTTTTGTTAATGAAGATGATGTTCAAGGCTTAATTTATCTTAAAGCAGTGATAAAAGAGACATTCAGATTGCAACCAGTAACTCCATTGTTATTGCCACGAGAAACAAAGCGGAAGTGCAATATTGGTGAGTATGAAATACCTTCCAAAACTTTAGTTCATGTGAATGCATGGGCAATTGGAAGAGACCCTGAAGCTTGGGAAAACCCAGAAGAGTTCTATCCGGAGAGATTCATTGGCAGCTCTATTGACTATAAAGGACTAGACTTTGAGCTCATACCTTTTGGTGCCGGTAGAAGGGGTTGTCCCGGAATACATATGGCAGTTATGACTGTGGAGCTTGCCCTTGCTAATCTTCTTTACAAATTTAACTGGGAAATGCCGGCCGGGATGAACAAAGAAGACTTAGACTTTGACGCGCTACCCGGTATCGTTGTACACAAAAAAAATGCTCTTTGCCTTGTGGCCAGCACGATTAATACGTAAAGCATGTAAGGTTATGCCAGTAATTAACTTAGTTAGCTGCTAGCTAGCTTGCTTTGGTTTGGTGTGTTAACAACATTCTATATTGTGTTTGTTTTATAATAAATTCATAAATGATAATATACCTTTGAATTTGTCTTCGTTTCAAAGAGTGGAATCTAATAATTCTTAACTAAATTAATTTCAGTCTAAATTTATCTCTTTTTTTTTTTTAATTTTGGGATTCTTGCTAATTTTGTGATTGTCGGAATCTCCTGTTTTTATTTTGTTCTGCACGTGGGTCGCTTCTTTTTTAGAGCACGCATTTTGCAGACTTATGGTTGTAATTTTCAGGGAACGCTATATTCCCTGATGGTTCAATTAATGAAGTTTTTATCTTTCAAATAAAGAAAGCTAAAGAAAGAAAAACTGTGTCCCCATGATTCATCATAGCCAACATCATTTGAATAGCAATAGACAAAAACAACAGCAACTTTATTTTCCTGTTTCCAAATAGTTTGACGTACAGCGAGGTCACTAATTATTACTATGTCGGTTCTGTTTAATTTTTTTATATTAAAAGTTCTCACTAATTCAATTTGGACGGGACAGAACACTATATATCAGTCATAATCAAAGATGAATTACTTAAAACATGTTCATACCCAAGTTCTCCATTTAATTAATTTCATAATATAATCGGTCAGGAGATCATCAATTTAAACGTGTTTACTTAAAACGTGTTCATATTCAAATTCTCCTTCTAATTAATTTTATAATATATAATCTATCAGGACATCATCAATTTAAATATGTTTAATCTAAGTGTATTTTTTATCTTAATTTAATGCTTAATCATCAAAAAGCTGACAAGGACTTAGATAGTGAGACAATACTACTCTGTGAGGTAAAAGGACTCCGGACAATTGCAATGTGAGGTTGGCAGAGATTAATCATTATTCTGTCTTGGCCAAATAAATATAAGTAAAATTACGATAATTCAAAGTTTTGAGCCATGACGGTCCAGAGTCGAGCCCCATAATGTAGTAGAACGTAGGCTACCTTTTTTCCTAACAATCGCATCCTAAAGTTGGGACATGATCACATGAGCTATTGAGCCCAAAATGAAGCCTTTGTTCGTCGCTGATGGTTCGTGGCCCTAGGCAATGCCCATGCATGGGGCGAGTGAGAAATGGTCCTTACTTCCAACTTTCTTCACGATGGGATCGATCTTAACCACAACGTGCTCCACAAGATTATATTAATACGACGACGACGTATTAAAAGTTCATGTAGCAGCATTTTTGTTTTCTACCTTTGCACTGTTCCGACATGTTGTAATCGTCTGCATCATATATATATATATATATATATATATATATATGTATA